>NC_135801.1:195655439-195914372 GCF_964213995.1 Mustelus asterias
ATATTGTGTGTGTGAAGATTGTTATATATTGTGTGTGTGAAGATTGTTATATATTGTGTGTGCAGATTATTATATATTGTGTGTGTGAAGATTGTTATATATTGTGTGTGTGAAGATTGTTATATATTGTGTGTGCAGATTATTATATATTGTGTGTGAAGATTGTTATATATTGTGTGTGTGAAGATTGTTATATATTGTGTGTGTGAAGAAAGTTATATATTGTGTGAATGAAGATTGTTATATATTGTGTGTGTGAAGATTGTTATATATTGTGTGTGTGAAGATTGTTATATATTGTGTGTGAAAGTTAATGTATATTGTGTGTGAAGATTGTTATATATTGTGTGTGTGAAGAAAGTTATATATCGTGTGTGAAGATTGTTATATATTGTGTGTGTGAAGATTGTTATATATTGTGTGTGAAAGTTAATGTATATTGTGTGTGTGAAGATTGTTATATATTGTGTGTGTGAAGATTGTTATATATCGTGTGTGTGAAGACTGTTATATATTGTGTGTGAAGATTGTTATATATTGTGTGCGTGAAGATTGTAATATATTGTGTGTGTGAAGATTGTTATATATTGTGTGTGAAGATTGATATATATTGTGTGAATGAAGATTGTTATATATTGTGTGTGTGAAGATTGTTATATATTGTGTGTGAAGATTGTTATATATTGTGTGTGAAGATTGTTATATATTGTGTGTGAAGATTGTTATATATTGTGTGTGAAGATTGTTATATATTGTGTGTTAAGATTGTTATATATTGTGTGTGTGAAAATTGTTATATATTGCGTGTGTGGAGATTGTTATATATTGCGTGTGTTACGATTGTTATATATTGTGTGTGTGAAGATTGTTACATATTGTGTGAATGAAGATTGTTATATATTGTGTGTGTGAAGATTGTTATATATTGTTTGTGAAGATTGTTATATATTGTGTGAATGAAGATTGTTATATATTGTGTGAATGAAGATTGTTATATATTGTGTGTGAAGATTGTTATATATTGTGTGTGAAGATTGTTATATATTGCGTGTGTGAGATTGTTATATATTGTGGGTGTGAAGATTGTTATATGTTGTGTGTTTGTGAACGTTGTTATATATTGTGTGTGAAGATTGTTATATATTGTGTGTGAAAGTTAATATATATTGTGTGTGTGAAGATTGTGATATATATTGTTGGTGTAAACGTTGTTATTTATTTTGTGTTTGTGAACATTGTTATATATCGTGTGTGTGAAGATTGTTGTGTATTCTGTTTTGGAAAATTGTTATAGATTGTGTGAGAAGATTGTTATATATTTTGTGTCAAGGTTGTTATGCTTTGTGTGTGTGAAGATTGTTATTTATTGTGTGAAGATTGTTATATCTTGTGTGTGATGATTGTTTAATATTTTGTGCAAAGATTGTTATATTTTGTGTGAAGATTGTTATATATTGTGTGTGAAGATTGTTATATATTTTATGTGAATATTGTTTTATATTGCGTGTGTGAAGAATGTTTTATATTGTGTGTGCGAAGATACTTATATATTGTGTGGGTGAATATTGTTATATATTGTGTGGGTGAAGCTTGTTATATATTGTGTGTGAATATTGTAATATATTGTGTGCTTGTGAACATAGTTTTATATAGTATTTGTTTGTGAAGATTGTTATATATTTTACTTTTGAACTTAGTTATATTTTGTGTGTGAGGATTGTTATATATTGTGTGAGAAGATTGATATGCATTGTGTGTGAAGATTGTTATATATTGTGTGTGAAGATTGTTATATATTGTGTGTGTGAAGAGTTTTATATATTGTGTGTGAAAATTGTTATATATTATGTGTGTGAAGAGATTTATATATTGTGTGTGTGAAGAAAGTTATATTTTGTGAGTGTGAAGATTGTTATATATTGTGTGTGTGAAGATTGTTGTGGATTCTGTTTTGGAAAATTGTTATAGATTGTGTGAGAAGATTGTTATATATTTTGTGTCAAGGTTGTTATGCTTTGTGTGTGTGAAGATTGTTATTTATTGTGTGTGAAGATTGTTATATATTGTGTGTGTGAAGATTGTTATCTATAGTGTGTGTGAAGATTGTTATATATTGTGTGTGAAGATTGTTATATATTGTGTGTGTGAAGATTGTTATATATTGTGTGTGAAGATTGTTATATATTGTGTGTGTGAAGATTGTTATATATTGTGTGTGTGAAGATTGTTATATATTGTGTGTGAAAGTTAATATATATTGTGTGTGTGAAGATTGTGATATATATTGTTGGTGTAAACGTTGTTATTTATTTTGTGTTTGTGAACATTGTTATATATCGTGTGTGTGAAGACTGTTATATATTGTGTGTGAGATTGTTATATATTGTGTGTGTGCAGATTGTTATTTCTTGTGTGTGTGAAGATTGTTATATATTGTGTGTGTGAAGATTGTTATATATTTTGTGTGAAGATTGTTATATATTGTGTGTGTGAAGATTGTTATATATTGTGTGTGAAGATTGTTATATATTGTGTGTGAAGATTGTTATATATTGTATGTGAAGAAAGTTATATATTGTGTGTGAAGATTGTTATATATTGTGTGTGAAGATTGTTATATATTGTGTGTGTGCAGATTGTTATATATTGTGTGTGAAGATTGTTACATATTGTGTGTGTGCAGATTGTTATTTCTTGTGTGTGTGAAGATTGTTATATATTGTGTGTGAAGAATGTTATATATTGTATGTGAAGAAAGTTATATATTGTGTGTGAAGATTGTTGTATATTGTGTGTGAAGATTGGTATATATTGTGTGTGTGCAGATTGTTATTTCTTGTGTGTGTGAAGATTGTTATATATTGTGTGTGAAGATTGTTATATATTGTGTGTGAAGAAAGTTATATATTGTGTGTGAAGATTGTTACATATTGTGTGTGTGCAGATTGTTATTTCTTGTGTGTGTGAAGATTGTTATATATTGTGTGTGAAGAATGTTATATATTGTGTGTGTGTGAGATTGTTATATATTGTGGGTGTGAAGATTGTTATATATTGTGTGTGAAGATTGTTATATATTGCGTGTGTGAGATTGTTATATATTGTGGGTGTGAAGATTGTTATATATTGTGTGTTTGTGAACGTTGTTATATATTGTGTGTGAAGATTGTTATGTATTGTTTATTTGGAGATTGCTATATATTGTGTGTAATGATTGTTACATATTTTGTGTGAAGATTGTTATATTTAGTGTGTGAAGATTGTTATATATTGTGTGTGAAGATTGTTATATCTTGTGTGTGAAAGTTAATATATATTTGTGTGAAGATTGTGATATATATTGTTGGTGTAAACTTTGTTATTTATTTTGTGTTTGTGAACATTGTTATATATCGTGTGTGTGAAGACTGTTATATATCATGTGTGAAGATTGTTGTACATTGTATGTGTGAAAATTGTTATGTATATTGTATGTGTAAATGTTATATATTGTGTGCTTGTGAACATTATATACTGTGTGTGTCTGTGTTTGTAGAGATTGATATATCTTGAGTGTGACATTTGTAATATATATTGTGTGTTTTTGTAGATTGCTGTATATTGTGTGTGATGATTGTTACATACTTTGTGCGAAGATTGTTATATATTGTGTGAAGATTGTTATATATTGTGTGAAGATTGTTATATATTGTGTGTGAAGATTGTTATATATTGTGTGAAGATTGTTATATATTTTATGTGAATATTGTTTTATATTGTGTGTGCGAAAATTCTTATATATTGTGTGGGTGAATATTGTTATATATTGTGTGGGTGAAGCTTGTTATATATTGTGTGTGAATATTGTAATATATTGTGTGCTTGTGAACATAGTTTTATATAGTATTTGTTTGTGAAGATTGTTATATATTGTACGTATGAACTTAGTTATATTTTGTGTGTGAGGATTGTTATATATTGTGTGAGAAGATTGATATGCATTGTGTGTGAAGATTGTTATATGTTGTGTGTGTGAAGATGGTTCTACATTGTGTGTGAAGATTGTTATATATTATGTGTGTGAAGAGATTTATATATTGTGTGTGAAGAAAGTTATATTTTGTGTGTGGGATGATTGTTATATATTGTGTGTGTGAAGGTTGTTGTGGATTCTGTTTTGGAAAATTGGTATAGATTGTGTGAGAAGATTGTTATATATTTTGTGTCAAGGTTGTTATGCGTTGTGTGTGTGAAGATTGTTATTTATTGTGTGAAGATTATTATATCTTGTGTGTGACGATTGTTTAATATTTTGTGTGAAGATGGTTATATATTGTGTGTGAAGATTGTTATATATTGTGTGTGAAGATTGTTATATATTGTGTGTGAAGATTGTTATATATTGTGTGTGTGAAGATTGTTATATATTGTGTGTGAAGATTGTTATATATTGTGTGTGTGAAGATTGTTATATATTGTGTGTGAAGATTGTTATATATTGTGTGTGAAGATTGTTATATATTGTGTGTGTGAAGATTGTTATATTGTGTGTGTGAAGATTGTTATATATTGTGTGTGTGAAGATTGTTATATTGTGTGTGTGAAGATTGTTATATATTGTGTGTGAAGATTGTTATATATTGTGTGTGAAGATTGTTATATATTGTGTGTGTGATGATTGTTATATATTGTGTGTGTGCAGATTGTTATATTGTGTGTGTGAAGATTGTTATATATTGTGTGTGTGGAGATTGTTATATTGTGTGTGTGAAGATTGTTATATATTGTGTGTGAAGATTGTTATATATTGTGTGTGAAGATTGTTATATATTGTGTGTGTGATGATTGTTATATATTGTGTGTGTGCAGATTGTTATATTGTGTGTGTGAAGATTGTTATATATTGTGTGTGTGAAGATTGTTATATATTGTGAGTGTGAAGATTGTTATATATTGTGTGTGTGAAGAAAGTTATATATTGTGTGTGAAGATTGTTATATATTGCGTGTGTGAGATTGTTATATATTGTGGGTGTGAAGATTGTTATATATTGTGTGTTTGTGAACGTTGTTATATATTGTGTGTGAAGATTGTTATGTATTGTTTACTTGGGAATTACTATATATTGTGTGTAATGATTGTTACATACTTTGAGTGAAGATTGTTATATTTTGTGTGTGAAGATTGTTATATATTTTGTGTGAAGATTGTTATATATCGTATGTGTGAAGATTGTTATATATTGTGTGTGAAGATTGTTATATATCGCATGTGTGAAGATTGTTATATATTGTGTGTGTGAAGATTGTTATATATTGTGTGTGAAAGTTAATATATATTGTGTGTATGAAGATTGTTATATATATTGTTGGTGTAAACGTTGTTATTTATTTTGTGTTTGTGAACATTGTTATATATCGTGTGTGTGAAGAATGTTATATTTCGTGTGTGAAGATTGTTGTACATTTTATGTGTGAAAATTGTTATGTATATTGTATGTGTAAATGTTATATATTGTGTGCTTGTGAACATGATATACTGTGTGTGTGTGTGTGTGTGTGTGTGTGTGTGTGTGTGAAGATTGATATATCTTGAGTGTGTGACATTTGTAATATATATTGTGTATTTTTGTAGATTGCTGTATATTGTGTGTGATGATTGTTACATACTTTGTGCGAAGATTGTTATATTTTGTGTGAAGATTGTTATATACTGTGTGTGAAGATTGTTATATATTGTGTGAAGATTGTTATATATTTTATGTGAATATTGTTTTATATTGTGTGTGTGAAGAATGTTTTATATTGTGTGCGTGAAGATTCTTATATATTGTGTGGGTGAATATTGTTATATATTGTGTGGGTGAAGCTTGTTTTATATTGTGTGTGAATATTGTCATATATTGTGTGCTTGTGTACATTGTTTAAATAGTATTCGTTTGTGAAGATTGTTATATATTGTACGTGTGAACTTAGTTATATTTTGTGTGTGAGGATTGTTATATATTGTGTGTGAAGATTGATATATATTATGTGTGTGAAGAGTTTTATATATTGTGTGTGAAGAAAGTTATATTTTGTGTGTGTGAAGATTGTTATGGATTCTGTTTTAGAAAATTGTGATAGATTGTGTGAGAAGATTGTTATATATTTTGTGTCAAGGTTGTTACGCGTTGTGTGTGTGTGAAGATTGTTATTTATTGTGTGAAGATTGTTACATACTGTGTGTGATGATTGATATATTTTGTGCATGCAGAATTTTCAGTATTGTGTGTGAAGTTTGTTAAATATTATCTGTGTGAAGATAGTTATATATTATGTGCGAAGTTTGCTAATTATTGAGTGTGTGAAGATTGTCATATATTGTTTGTGAAGATTGTTATATCTTGTGTGTGTGAAGATTGTTATATGTTATATATTATGTATGCAGAATTGTATGTATTGTGTGTGTGAAGGTTGTTAAATATTATGTGTCTGAAGATATTTAAATATTGTGTGTGTCAAGCTTGTTATATATTGTGTACGTGAAGATTTTTATCTTTTGTGTGTGAAGCTTCAACACCTCCTCCACGATCATCCTGAACACCGGTCCCCACAAGGCTGTGTTCTCAGCCCCCCTATGATACTCTTTATACACCTATGACTGTGTGTCCAAATTCCCCTCCATATTTTGATTTTCAAGTTTGCTGACGACACCACCGTAGTGGGTCGGATTTCAAACAATGACAAGACAGAGGACAGGAATGAGACAGAGAATCTGGTGAATTGGTGCGGCAACAATAATCTCTCCCTCAATGTCAACAAAACAAAGGAGATTGTCATCGACTTCAGGAAGCGTAAAGGAGAACATGCCCCTGTCTACATCAATGGGGATGAAGTAGAAAGGGTCGAGAGCTTCAGGTTTTTAGATGTCCGGATCACGAACAACCTGTCCTGATCCCCCCATGCCAACACTGTAGTTAAGAGAGCCCATCAACGCCTCTACTTTCTCAGAAGACGAAGGAAATTTGGCATTGTGGTGAACCATAGATGGTTACCACTATGGGTACTTGTACATATGTTACTCTTGTTACTGTTGGGGTTAGGGTTGGGGTGTTCCACCTGTTATTATTGTTTATGTGGTACACTCCGTTTGGCTCCGCCTTCTTACAGGAGTATAAAGGTCACTGCTACTTCCTAGTAGCCCTTAGTCTGGGATAATATTGTTAAGTAGTGTGCTCCAATCTTGTTGTGAATAAAAGCCTTTGTTCCCGGGTACGTCCTAGACTCCCGTGTGAATCAATCACGCATCAATTTTATTCACAACAAAATACTGAAAATTTTGTTCGAAAAAAAAATGGAGCAGATGCTAAAGCCCGATCGGCTAACCTTGGATCCGCGTGCCGCTGGGGCGTCGAATACGTTCGACCATTGGTTGAAGTGCTTCGAGGATTACGTTGAGGCCTCGACAGCAGTCCAGTCCGACGTCTACAGATTGCGGGTCCTCCACGCCAGGGTGAGCGACACTGTGTATGCAACAATTCGCGATTCCCAAAATTACAAAGAGGCTATTGAATTACTCAAGAAGCTGAATAATTAACAGCCGAATGAAATTCATGCTCGTCACCTATTAGCCACTCGACGGCGGCAGCCCGGCGAAACTACGGGACAGTACCTGCGCGAACTTCAACAGCTAGCCAGAGCTTGCAACTGCAAGGAGGTGTCGGCTACTCAATACACCAACGATCTTATTCGGGACGCGTTCGTGGTGGGAATCGGCTCATCCTATATTCGCCTGCGGCTGCTAGAGCAGGGTAACCTGGACCTGGCTAAGACGGTAGAATTGGCCGATGCAATGGAAACGGCCTCCAGAAGTCTTGAAACCTACCCCACCGACCACGTGGGGACATCGTGGCAAGCACAGCCACCGCCTCAACTGTACTCGGCAGCTCCTTGGAACTGCGCGATAATGCTCGCAACTTCAGACCTGACGGCTGCAGCAGCTCCTGGAGGCCCACGGTGCTATTTCTGCGGATTGGCGAAGCATCCTCGCCAGAGATGTCCGGCCAGGACGGTGTTTTGCTCCGCCTGTGGAAAGAAAGGGCACTATGCAAAAGTGTGCCGAGCAAAGACCCCTTCCAAGCCCAGCAGTGCTGCGTGCGACTCCCCAGGATCCATCTCCACGTCTCCGGCCTTGTCGATGTCTTCAGCCACGTGCGATCCACGGGCGCCGCCATTTCCTATGATGACGACGCAAGCCACGTGTGATCTGCAGGTGCCGCCGTTTTCAACATCATCGACCACGCGCGATTCATGGGCGCAGCCACTTTGGTCGACACCGGCCGCAGAAGACCAGCAGGGGTCCTCGTCGTCGGCTATCTCAGCTGCCTGCAGTTAGGCTTGGGATCCAACAGTGGCGTCAATCACCCTGGACCAGGCCAAGGCTCACAGGCTCGACAAGTCCATGATGGACATAGAGGTAAACGGGCGCCTGGCGTATTGCCTGTTTGACAGCGGGAGCATGGAGAGCTTTATCCATCCGGATACAGTAAAACAGTGCGCTCTCCGTGTGCAAACTGTCAGGCAGACAATCTCCATGGCATCGAGGTCCCGATCTGTCCTCGTTCTTGGGAGCTGTGTGGTAACCTTAACGGTGCGGGGCACAGTCTACGAGAACTTCAGGCTCCTCGTGTTACCGCACCTTTGCGCTCCAGTACTCCTGGGACTAGACTTTATGGTCCACGTGAAGAGTGTGACCCTGCAGTACGATGGGCCACTCCCTCCACTTTCAGTGGGAGAACAGCAGCCTCCAAATTGTCCAGCGCGCTCCACATGCGGCCTCTCAACACTCAAAATTACCCCTCCTTCCCTATTCGAAAATCTCGTGCCAGGCTGCAAGCCCATCGCGACTAAGAGCAGGCATTACAGCGCTGAGGATCGGATCTTTATTAGATCTGAGGTTCAGCGGCTCCTCAGGGAAGGGGTCATTCAACCTAGCACTAGACCATGGAGAGCACAAGTCGTGGTGGTTAAGACTGGAGACAAGCCCCGGATGGTCATAGACTATAGTCAGACCATTAATTGGTACATGCAGCTGGACGCGTACCCTCTCCCGCGCATATCTGACATGGTCAACCAGATTGTGCAGTACCAGGTGTTCTCCACCATCGACTTGAAGTCAGCCTACCACCAGCTCCCCATTCGCCCAGAGGACCACAAATACACGGCCTTTGAGGCAGATGGCCGTCTCTACCACTTTTTAAGAGTCCCTTTCGGCGTCACTAATGGGGTCTCGGTCTTCCAGCGTGAGATGGACCGAATGGTGGACCAAAACGGGCTACGGGCTACCTTCCCGTACCTGGACAACATCACTATCTGCGGCCATGACCAGCAGGACCACGACGCAAACCTCCAGAAGTTTTTACGCACTGTGTCTCTCCTGAACCTGACCTATAACAAGGAGAAGTGCATATTTAGCAAGCACCGCCTAGCAATCGTCGGATACGTGGTGGAAAACGGGGTCATCGGCCCCGATCCAGACCGTATGCGTCTCCTCCTTGAACTTCCCCTACCCACCAGCATCAAAGCACTGAGAAGATGTTTAGGCTTCTTCTCGTACTATGCACAGTGGGTCCCCAATTACGCGGACAAAGCCCGTCCGCTCATAAAATCTACCTCTTTTCCCCTGACAGCAGAGGCTCGCCTAGCCTTTGAAGGGATAAAAGCCGACATCGCGAAAGCCACGATGCACGCTGTTGATTAGTCCATCCCTTTTCAAGTGGAGAGTGATGCATCTGATTTCGCCCTGGCCGCCACACTTAACCAGGCGGGCAGGCCCGTCGCCTTTTTCTTTCGCACCCTCCAAGGCCCTGAAATTCGGCACTCCTCTGTGGAGAAAGTGGCTCAGGCCATTGTGGAGGCCGTATGGCATTGGCGCCATTATTTGGCTGGCAAACGGTTTACCCTGCTCACGGACCAGCGGTCCGTGGCCTTCATGTTCAACAACACGTTAAAGGGAAAAATTAAGAATGATAAAATCTTGAGGTGGAGAATCGAACTCTCCACCTACAACTATGATATCATGTACCATCCGGGGAAGCTCAATGAGCCCTCAGATGCCCTGTCGCATGGAACATGTGCCAGTGTGCAGGAGGACCGGTTACAGGCCCTCCACAATGATCTCTGCCATCCGGGGATCACTCGGCTCTTCCATTTTGTAAAGGCCCGGAATCTGCCCTACTCCATAGAGGATGCCAGGTCGATAACTCGAAGCTGCCAGGTTTGTGCAGAGTGCAAGCCGCACTTCTACCGGCCTGACAGGGCACACCTCATTAAGGCCACTCGCCGTTTTGAACGACTGAGTGTCGACTTCAAGGGGCCTCTTCCTTCGACAGATCGGAATGTGTATTTCCTCAACGTTGTTGACGAATACTCCCGATTCCCCTTTGCCATCCCCTGCTCTGACATGTCCTCTGCCACGGTCATCAAAGCCCTGCGGAGTCTTTTTACCCTGTTCGGCTACCCCAGTTACATCCACAGTGATAGGGGTTCATCGTTTATGAGCGAGGACTTGAGGCAATACCTGCTCTCTAAGGAATTTGCCTCAAGTAGGACTACGAGTTACAACCCCAGGGGTAACGGACAGGTCGAGAGAGAAAACGCTACAGTCTGGAAGGCTGTTTTACTGGCGCTAAGGTCTAGAGGTCTTCCAGTCTCCCGTTGGCAAGAGGTACTTTCTGATGCGCTCCATTCAATCTGGTCCCTCCTGTGTACGGCAACCAACGCTACCCCACATGAGCGGATGTTTACCTTCCCTAGGAAGTCTTCCTCTGGGACCTCACTGCCGTCTTGGTTGACGTACTCAGGACCTGTCCTCCTGCGGCGGCATGTTAGGGCCTGCAAGTCCAACCCTTTGGTTGAACAGGTCCATCTCCTCCACGCCAACCCTCAATATGCCTATGTGGCATATCCTGACGGGCGAGAGGACACGGTCTCTATCAGAGATCTAGCGCCTGCAGGGGACCTGGAAACCCCCGTCACTCCCGCACCCCTGGTTAGGATTCCTTTGCCCATTCTCTCCCCTCCTGACACGGCGCGGGCAGCATCGGGACCTCAACTTAATCCTCTTACTCCTGTGTACAGCTTGCCTGAGTCCAGGAGAGTGTCACCACCTCGAGGTCGACAGGCGTGTGAGGAACTGGAGGAGTCAGTGGACACCACCTCGGAGAGAGGGTCGTCACCACGGTCACCAGAACCGGCACTGCAGCCAGTGCTGCGGAGGTCGCAGAGACGGTGCGGACCGCCGATACGGCTGAACTTGTGAACATATGGACAGTTCGTATTGTCTCCTTACCCCACCGGCCTTTGTTTTTAAAGGAGGGGTGAATGTGGTGAACCATAGATGGTTACCACTATGGGTACTTGTACATATGTTACTCTTGTTACTGTTGGGGTTAGGGTTGGGGTGTTCCACCTGTTATTATTGTTCTGTGGTACACTCCGTTCGGCTCCGCCTTCTTACAGGAGTATAAAGGTCACTGCTACTTCCTAGTAGCCCTTAGTCTGGGATAATATTGTTAAGTAGTGTGCTCCAATCTTGTTGTGAATAAAAGCCTTTATTCCCGGGTACGTCCTAGCCTCCCGTGTGAATCAATCGCGCATCAGACATGTCAGCTACGACTCTCACCAACTTTTACTGATGCACTATAGAAAGCATTCTTTCTGGTTGTATCACAGCTTGGTGTGGCTCCTGCTCTGTCCAATACTGCAAGGAACTACAAAAAGTCGTGAATGTAGCCCAATCCATCACGCAAACCAGCCTCCCACCCATTGACTCTGTCTACACTTCCCGCTGCCTCAGCAAAGCAGCCAGCATAATTAAGGACCACACGCACCTCGGACATTCTCTCTTCCATCTTCTTCCTTCGGGAAAAAGGTACAAAAGTCTGAGGTCACGTACCAACCGACTCAAGAACAGCTTCTTCCCTGCTGCCATTAGACCAAATCAAACCAAATCAAATATATTGTGTGTGTGAAGATTGTTATATATTGTGTGTGTGAAACTTAGTTATATATTGTGTGTGAAGATTGTTATATTTTGTATGTGAAAATTGTTATCATCACACACAATATATAACAGCCCGCCTGGGGGAAGCAGCAGTGGCCGTGTCTCCGGAGTGGAGTCCGGCCCTGTAACTCAGAGGGCTAAGGAAAAGAGGAGGAAGGCAGTGTTAATCGGGGACTCGACAGTAAGGGGGTCGGACAGGCGTTTTTGCGGAGGCAGGCGGGGAGTCTCGGATGGTGGTCTGCCTCCCTGGGGCCGGGATCCAGGATGTCGCTGGTCGAGTCCCAGAAATCCTGAGGGTGGAGGGAGAGGAGCCAGAGGTAGCGGTACATATTGGTACCGCTGATGTGGGAAGGAAGGGGGAAGGGATCATGAAAAGAGAGTATAGGGAATTAGGGAGACAGCTGAGAAGGAGGAAAGCAAAGGTAGTAATCTCAGGATTGCTGCCAGTGCCACAGGAAGGTGAGAGCAGGAATGGAGTGAGGTGGAGGATGAATGTGTGGCTGAGGGACTGGTGCAGGGGGCAGAGATTCAGGTTCCTGGACCATTGGGACCTCTTTAGGAGCAGGTGTGACCTGTACACACAAAACGGGTGGCACCTGAATCCCAGGGGGAACAATATCCTGGCAGGAAGGTTGGCTAAGGCTACTGGGGAGAGTTTAAACTAGATAGGTTGGGGGGAGGGGATCGAGACGAGGTGACTGGGAGCGAGGAAGTTAGCTCGCAAACAGAGAAGGGTTATAGGTGGTGCAAGAGGGAGGATGGACGGGGGATAGAGAAGAGGAGAGCTCAGACCAAAGGATTGAGATGTGTTTACTTTAATGCCAGGAGTATAGTGAATAAAGGGGATGAGCTCAGAGTGAGGATCGATGCCTGGAAGTGTGATGTGGTGGCCATTATGGAGACTTGGATGTCTCAGGGACAGGACTGGACACTCCAGGTGCCGGGATTCAGATGTTTCAGGAAGGACAGGGAGGGAGGCAAGAGAGGGGGTGGAGTGGCACTGCTGATCAGGGATAGTGTCACAGCTGTAGAGAAAGTGTATGCTGTGGAGGGATTGCCCACTGAGTCTCTGTGGGTGGAAGTTCGGAGTGGGAAGGGGCCGGTCACTTTGCTGGGAGTTTTCTATAGGCCGCCCAATAGTGACAGGGAGGTGGAGGAGCAGATAGGGAAACAGATCCTGGAGAGATGCAGTAATAGCAGAGTTGTTGTGATGGGAGACTTTAATTTCCCAAACATAGATTGGAATATCCCTCGGGGAAGGGGATTGGATGGGGAGGAGTTCGTTAGGTGTGTTTAGGAGGGTTTCCTGACACAGCATGTGGACAAGCCGACAAGAGGAGAGGCTGTACTTGATCTGATACTGACCAATGAACCTGGACAGGTGTCAGATCTTTCAGTGGGAGAGCATCTTGGGGATAGTGATCAGAACTCTATCCCCTTTATGCTTGCATTGGAAAAAGAGAGGACCAGGCAAGCTAGGAAAGCGTTTATATGGAGTAAGAGGAAATATGAAGACATGAGGCAGCAAATTAGAGGAGTAAATTGGAAGGAGGTATTCTGGGGGAAATGTACTGAAGAGAGGTGGCAGTTTTTCAAGGAATGTCTGTCTGGAGTTCCACAGGACAACGTTCCGAGGAGACAGGGAGGAGTTGGTCGGTTAAAGGAACCATGGTGCACGAAAGCTGTGCGGGACCTCGTCGAGAAGAAAAGGAAAGCGTACAAAAGATTCAGAGAGCTTGGCAAAGATAGGGATCTAGATGAGTATACGGCTTGTCGGAAGAGACTAAAGAAGGAAATTAGGAGAGCCAGAAGGGGTCACGAGAAGGCCTTGGCAGGTAGGATTAAGGAAAACCCTAAGGCGTTCTATAAATATGTGAAGAGTAAAAGGATGAGATGTGAAGGAATAGGGCCCATAAAAGGTGAAGGCGGGAAAATCTGTACGGAACCAGTAGAAATGACAGAGGTGCTTAATGAGTATTTTGCCTCGGTTTTCACAGAGGAGAAGGACCTGCGTGGATGTACTGTGGGCTTGCGGTGGACTGAAAAGATTGAGTATGTGGAATTTAATAAAGAGGTTGTGCTGGAATCTTTAAATGGCATCAAGATAGATAAGTCACCGGGTCCGGATGGGATGTACCCCAGGTTACTGTGGGAGGCGAGGGAAGAGATTGCAGAGCCTCTGGCGATGATCTTTGCATCGTCGATGGAGACGGGGGAGGTGCCGGAGGATTGGAGAATTGCGGATGTGGTTCCTATTTTCAAGAAGGGGAATAGAGATAGCCCGGAAAATTACCGACCGGTGAGTCTAACCTCAGTGGTTGGTAAGCTGATGGAGAAGATCCTGAGGGACAAGATTTAAGACCATAAGACCAAAAGACATAGGAGCGGAAGTAAGGCCATTCGGCCCATCGAGTCCACTCCACCATTCAATCATGGTTGATTTCAACTCCATTTACCCGCTCTCTCCCCATAGCCCTTAATTCCTCGAGAAATCAAGAATTTATCAATTTCTGTCTTGAAGACGCTCAATGTCTCGGCCTCCACAGCCCTCTGTGGCAATGAATTCCAGATTTATGAGCATTTAGAGAGGTTTAGTATGCTCAAGCATACTCAGCATGGCTTTGTCAAAGGCAGATCATGCCTTACGAGCCTGGTGGAGTTCTTCGAAAATGTGACTAAACACATTGACGAAGGGAAAGCGGTAGATGTGGTTTATATGGATTTTAGCAAGGTGTTCGATAAGGTCCCCCATGCAAGGCTTCTAGAAAAAGTGAGAGGGCATGGGATCCAAGGGGCTGCTGCCCTGTGGATCCAGAACTGGCTTGCCCAAAGGTGGCAGAGAGTGTGTATAGATGGGTCTTTTTCTAAATGGAGGTCGGTCACCAGTGGTGTGCCCCAGGGATCTGTTCTGGGACCCTTGCTGTTTGTCATTTTCATAAATGACCTGGATGACGAAGTGGAGGGATTGGTTGGTAAGTTTGCCGACGACACGAAGGTTGGTGGGGTTGTGGATAGTCTGGAGGGATGTCAGAAGTTACAGAGGGACATAGATAGGATGCAAGACTGGGCGGAGAAGTGGCAGATGGACTTCAACCCAGATAAATGCGTAGTGGCCCATTTTGGCAGGTCAAATGGGATGAAGGAGTACAATATAAAGGGAAAGACTCTTCGTACTGTAGAGGATCAGAAGGACCTTGGGGTCCGGGTCCATAAGACTCTAAAATCAGCCCCGCAGGTGGAGGAGGTGGTTAAGAAGGCGTATGGTGTGCTGGCCTTTATCAATCAAGGGATTGGGCGGCACGGTAGCACAGTGGTTAGCACTGCGGCTTCACAGCTCCAGGGACCTGGGTTCGATTCCTGCTCGGGTCACTGTCTGTGTGGAATTTGCACATTCTCCTCGTGTCTGCGTGGGTTTCCTCCGGGTGCTCCGGTTTCCTCCCACAGTCCAAAGATGTGCGGGTTAGGTTGATTGGCTGTGCTAAAATTGCCCCTTAGTGTCCTGAGATGAGTAGGTTAGAGGGATTAGCGGGTAAAATATATGGGGGTAGGGCCTGGGTGGGATTGTGGTCGGTGCAGACTCGATGGGCCGAATGGCCTCTTTCTGCACTGTAGGGTTCTATGATCTATGATCTTCTATGATCTATGATTGAGTTTAGGAGTCTGGGGATAATGATGCAGCTATATAAGACCCTCGTCAGACCCCACTTGGAGTACTGTGCTCAGTTCTGGTCGCCTCATTACAGGAAGGATGTGGAAAAGATTGAAAGGGTGCAGAAGAGATTTACAAGGATGTTGCCTGGATTGAGTGGCATGACTTATGAGGCTCGGCTGAGGGAGCTCGGTCTTTTCTCCTTCGAGAGACGTAGGATGAGAGGAGACCTAATAGAGGTGTATAAGATGTTGAGAGGCATAGATCGGGTGGACTCTCAGAGGCTTTTTCCCAGGGTGGAAATGGCTGCTATGAGAGGACACAGGTTTAAGGTGCTGGGGGGTAGGTACAGGGGAGATGTTCGGGGGAGGTTTTTCAGACAGAGGGTGGTGGGCGAGTGGAATCGGCTGCCGTCAGTGGTGGTGGAGGCAAACTCAATAGGGTCTTTTAAGAGTCTCCTGGATGAGTACATGGGACTTTATAGGATGGAGGGTTATAGGTAGGCCTAAAGGTAGGAGTATGTTCAGCACAACTTGTGGGGCCGAAGGGCCTGTTTTGTGCTGTAATTTTTCTATGTTTTTATGATTGTTATATATTGTGTGTGAAGATTGTTACTTATTTTGTGTGAAGGTTGTTAAATATTGTGTGTGTGAAGATTGTTATATATTGTGTGTGTGAAGGTTGTTATATATTGTGTGTGTGAAAATTGTTATATATTTTGTGAGTGAAGGTTGTTATATATTGTGTGCGTGAAGATTGTTGTGGATTGTGTATTGGAAGATTGTTACAGATTGTGTGAGAAGATTGTTACATATTTTGTGTCAAGGTTGTTATGTGTTGTGTGTGTGAATTGTTGTTATTGTGGGAAGATTGTTAAATACTGTGTGTGAAGATTGATATATTTTGTGTACGCAGAATTTTCTGTATTGTGTGTGAAGTTGGTTAAATATTATCTGTGTGAAGATAGTTATTATTGTGTGCGAAGTTTGCTATTTATTGAGTGTGTGAAGGTTGTTATATATTGTGTGTGAAGATTGTTACATGCTGTGTGTGAAGATTGTTATATATCGCGTATGCAGAATTTTATATATTGTGTGTGTGAAGGTTGTGAAGCATTCTGTGTCAAGATTGTTATATATTCTGTGTGTGAACATTTTACATAGT
Source organism: Mustelus asterias (assembly GCF_964213995.1). Taxonomy (NCBI): domain Eukaryota; kingdom Metazoa; phylum Chordata; class Chondrichthyes; order Carcharhiniformes; family Triakidae; genus Mustelus; species Mustelus asterias. Next base: position 195,672,277 of record NC_135801.1, read on the forward strand.
GTGTGAAGATTGTTATATATTGTGTGTGAAGATTGTTATATATTGTGTGTGAAGATTGTTACTCCATGGCCTGTGCCTTGGCTCCTCCCTCTGTGACTGGATTATGAAGTTCCGAACTCATAGACCACAATCAGTAAGGATAGGCAACAACACCTGCTCCACGATCATCCTCAACACCGGTGCCCAACAAGGCTGTGTTCTCAGCCCCCTCCTATACTCCTTATACACCTACGACTGTGTGGCCAAATTCCCCTCCAATTCGATTTTCAAGTTTGCTGATGACACCACCGTAGTGGGACAGATCTCAAACAATGACGAGACAGAGTACAGGAATGAGATAGAGAATCTGGTGAACTGGTGCGGCAACAATGATCTCTTCCTCAATGTCAACAAAATGAAGGAGATTGTCATCGACTTCAGGAAGCGTCCCTGTCAACATCAATGGGGATGAAGTAGAAAGGGTCGACAGCTTCAAGTTTTAAAGTGTCCAGATCACCAACAACCTGTCCTGGTCCCCCCATGCCGACACTATAGTTACCAAAGGCCACTAACGCCTCTATTTTCTCAGAAGACAAAGGAAATTTGGCATGTCAGCTGCGACTCTCATCAACTTTTACAGATGCACCATAGAAAGCATTCTTTCTGGTTATCACAGCTTGGTATGGGCTCCTGTGCTGCCCAAGACCGCAAGAAACTACAAAAGGTCCTGAATGCCACCCAATCCATCACGCAAACCAGCCTCCCACCCAATGACTCTGTCTACACTTGCCGGTGCCTCGGCAAAGCAGCCAGCATAATTAAGGACCCTATGCAATCTGGAGATTCTCTCTTGCACCTTCTTCCGTCAGGAAAAAGATACAAAAGTCTGAGGTCATGAACCAACTGACTGAAGAACAGCTTCTTCCCTGCTGCTGTCAGACTTTTGAATGGACCTATCTTGCATTAAGTTGATGTTTCTCCACACCTTAGCTATGACTGTAACACGACATTCTGCACTCCCTTGTTTCCTTCTCTATGAACGGTATGCTTTGTTTGTATATCTCGCAGGAAACAATACTTTTCACTATCTGCTAAAGCATGTGACAATAATAAATCAAATCAAAATTACATACGGTGTGTGTGAAAACGGTGGGAAGCATTTTCCCAGGTCGGAGGTGACGATCACGAGGGGTCACGGGCTCAAGGTGAGAGGGGCGAAGTATAACTCAGATATCAGAGGGATGTTTTTTACACAGAGGATGGTGGGGGCCTGGAATGCGCTGCCAAGTAGGGTGGTGGAGGCAGGCACGCTGACATCGTTTAAGACTTACCTGGATAGTCACATGAGCAGCCTGGGAATGGAGGGATACAAACGATTGGTCTAGTTGGACCAAGGAGCGGCACAGGCTTGGAGGGCCGAAGGGCCTGTTTCCTGTGCTGTACTGTTCTTTGTTCTTTGATTGTTATATATTGTGTGTGTGAAGATTGTTATATATTGTGTGTGTGAAGATTGTTATATGTTGTGTGTGTGAAGACTGTTATATATTGTGTGTGTGAAGGTTGTTATACAGTGTGTGTGAAGATTGTTATATGTTGTGTGTGTGAAGATTGTTATATATTGTGTGTGTGAAGTTTGTTATATATTGTGTGTGTGAAGACTTATATATTGTGTGTGTGAAGATTGATATATATTGTGTGTGAAGATTGTTATATGTTGTGTGTGTGTGAAGATTGTTATATATTGTGTGTGAAGATTGTTACATGTTGTGTGTGTGAAGATTGTTATATATTGTGTGTGTGAAGTTTGTTATATATTGTGTGTGTGAAGACTGTTATATATTGTGTGTGAAGATTGTTATATATTGTGTGTGAAGATTGTTATATATTGTGTGTGAAGATTGTTATATATTGTGTGTGTGTCAAGATTGTTATACACTGTGTGTGAAGATTGTTATGTGTTGTGTGGGTAAAGATTGTTATATATTGTGTGTGAAGATTGTTCTATATTGTGTGTGTGAAGATTGTTATATATTGTGTGTGTGAAGATTGTTATATACTGTGTGTGAAGATTGTTATATGTTGTGTGTGTGAAGATTGTTATATAGTGTGTGTGAAGATTGTTATATGTTGTGTGGGTAAAGATTGTTATATATTGCGTGTGTGAAGATTGTTATATATTGTGTGTGTGAAGATTGTTAAATATTGTGTGTGTGAAGACTGTTATATAATGTGTGTGTGAAGATTGTTATATATTGTGTGTGAAGATTGTTATATGTTGTGTGTGTGAAGATTGTTATATAGTGTGTGTGAAGATTGTTATATGTTGTGTGGGTAAAGATTGTTATATATTGTGTGTGTGAAGATTGTTATATATTGTGTTTGCGAAGATTGTTATATATTGTGTGTGTGAAGATTGTTCTATATTGTGTGTGTGAAGATTGTTAAATGTTGTGTGTGTCGGTTGTTATATATTGTGTTTGCGAAGATTGTTATATATTGTGTGGGTGAACATTGTTATATACTGTGTGTGAAGATTGTTATATATTGTGTGGGTGAACATTGTTATATATTGTGTGTGAAGATTGTTCTATATTGTGTGTGAATATTGTTATATAGAACCATAGAACCATAGAAAATTACAGCTCAGAAACAGGCCTTTTGGCCCTTCTTGTCTGTGCCGAACCATTTTATGCCTAGTCCCACTGACCTGCACTTGGACCATATCCCTCCACACCCCTCTCATCCATGAACCCGTCCAAGTTTTTCTTAAATGTTAAAAGTGACCCCGCATTTACCATTTTATCCGGCAGCTCATTCCCCACTCCTACCACTCTCTGCATGAAGAAGCCCCCCCTAATATTCCCTTTAAACTTTTCTCCTTTCACCCTTAACCCATGCCCTCTGGTTTTTTTCTCCCCTAGCCTCAGCGGAAAAAGCCTGCTTGCATTCACTCTAACTATACCCATCAAAATCTTATACACCTCTATCAAATCTCCCCTCAATCTTCTACGCTCCAGAGAATAAAGTCCCAACCTATTCAATCTCTCTCTGTAACTCAGCTTCTCAAGTCCCGGCAACATCCTTGTGAACCTTCTCTGCACTCTTTCAATCTTATTTACATCCTTCCTGTAACTAGGTGACCAAAACTGTACACAATACTCCAAATTTGGCCTCACCAATGCCTTATATAACCTTACCATAACACTCCAACTTTTATACTCGATACTCCGATTTATAAAGGCCAATGTACCAAAGGCACTCTTTACGACCCTATCCACCTGTGACGTCACTTTTAGGGAATTCTGTACCTGTATTCCCAGATCCCTCTGTTCAACTGCACTCTTCAGAGTCCTACCATTTACCCTGTCCATTCTACTTTGATTTGTCCTTCCAAAGTGCAATATCTCACACTTGTCTGCGTTAAATTCCATTTGCCATTTTTCAACCCATTTTTCTAGTTGGTCCAAATCCCTCTGCAAGCTTTGAAAACCTTCCTCACTGTCCACTACACCTCCAATCTTTGTATCATCAGCAAACTTGCTGATCCAATTGACCACATTATCATCCAGATCATTGATATAGATGACAAACAACAATGGACCCAACACCGATCCCTGCGGCACACCACTAGTCACAGGCCTCCACTCAGAGAAGCAATCCTCCACAACCACTCTCTGGCTTCTTCCATTGAGCCAGTGTCTTATCCAATTTACTACCTCCCCATGTATACCTAGCGCCTGAACCTTCCTAACTAACCTCCCATGAGGGACCTTGTCAAAGGCCTTGCTGAAATCCAGGTAGACAACATCCACCGCCTTCCCTTCATCCACTTTCCTGGTAACCTCCTCGAAAAACCCTAATAGATTGGTCAAACATGACCTACCACGCACAAAGCCATGTTGACTCTCCCTAATAAGTCCCTGTCGATCCAAATATTTGTAGATCCTATCCCGTATCACACCTTCCAATAACTTCCCACCACCGACGTCAAACTTACTGGCCGATAATTTCCCGGATTTCTTTTGGAACCTTTTTTAAACAACGGAACAACATGAGCCACCCTCCAATCATCCGGCACCTCCCCCGTGAATACTGACATTTTAAATATGTCTGCCAGGGCCCCTGCAAGTTCAACACTAGCTTCCCTCAAGGTCCGTGGGAATACCCTGTCCGGTCCTGGGGATTTATCCACTCTGATTTGCCTCAAGACAGCGAGCACCTCCTCCCCTTTAATCTGTAAAGGTTCCATGGCCTCCCTACCAGTTTGGCCTATTTCCGTAGACTCCATGCCCGTTTCCTCAGTAAATACGGATGCAAAAAAACCATTTAGTATCTCCCCCATCTCTTTTGGTTCCATACACAGACTACCACTCCGGTCTTCAAGAGGACCAATTTTATCCCTCACTATCCTTTTGCTCCTAACATACCTATAGAAGCTCTTTGGATTTTCCTTCACTCTGTCTGCCAAAGCAACCTCATGTCTTCTTTTAGCCCTCCTGATTTCCCTCTTAAGTAGCTTCTTGCACTTTTTATGCTCCTCGAGCATCTGATGTGTTCCTTGCTGCCTGTACATTTCATACAACTCTCTCTTCATCTTAATCAGTGTTACAATCTCCCTCAAGAACTAAGGTTCCTTATTCCTATTTACTTTGCCTTTAATCCTGACAGGAACATACAAACTCTGCACTCTCAAAATTTCTCCTTTGAAGGCCTCCCACTTTCCATTTACATCCTTACCAGAGAACAGCCTGTGCCAATCCACACTTCCCAGATCCCTTCTCATTTCATCAAATTTGGCCTTTTTCCAGTTCAGAACTTCAACCTGAGGACCAGATCTATCCTTATCCACGATCAGGTTGAAACTAATGGCATTATGATCACTGGATCCAAAGTGTTCCCTCACCCTCACATCCATCACCTGCCCTAACTCATTTCCCAATAGGAGATCCAATATCGCATCCTCTCTAGTTGGCACCTCTATATACTGATGTAGAAAATTCTCCTGAACACATTTTACAAACTCTACCCCGTCTAAACCTTTAACAGTATGCGAGTCCCAATCTATATGTGGAAAATTAAAATCCCCTACTATCACAACTTTGTGTTTCTTGCAGTTGTCAGCTATCTCTCCGCTGATTTGCTCCTCCAATTCTCGCTGACTATTGGGTGGTCTATAATACAAGCCCATTAATGTGGTCATACCTTTCCTGTTTCTCAGCTCCACCCATAGGGCCTCTGTAGACAAGCTCCCTAATCTATCCTGCCTGAGTACCGCTGTAACATTTTCCCTGACCAACAATGCCACCCCCCCCCCCACCTTTTATCCCTCTGCCTCTATCCCGCCTGAAACATTGGAACCCCGGAACATTGAGCTGCCAGTCCTGCCCCTCCTGTAGCCAAGTTTCACTAATGGCTATAATGTCATATTTCCATGTGTCTATCCATGCCTTCAGCTCATCTGCCTTCCCCACAATACTCCTGGCATTGAAATAGACACACCTCAAAAAATTATTTCCACCACACTCTACCCTTCCATTTGTGATTTTGCTTGAACTAACCTGTCTTTTTACCCCTGCTCCACTATCTGCTCTGGCACTCTGGTTCCCACCCCCCTGCAAATCTAGTTTAAACGCTCCCCAATAACACTAGCAAATCTCCCTGCAAGTATATTGGTCCCCTTGTAGTTTAGGTGTAACCCGTCTCTCTTGTACAGGTCCCACCTGCCCCAACAGAGGTCCCAATGATCCAAGAATTGGAAACCCTGCCCCCTGCACCAGTTCCTCAGCCATGTGTTTATCCGCCCAAGCATCCTACTTCTGCCCTCACTGGCATGTGGCTCAGGTAGCAATCCTGAGATTACTACCCTCGGGGTCCTGCTTTTTAACTTCCTTACAAGCTCTTTGTACTCACTCTTTAGGACCTCCTCACTCGATATTGTGTGCGTGAAGATTGTTATATGTTGTGTGTGAAGATTGTTATATATTGTGTATGTGAAGATTGTTCTATATTGTGTGTGTGAAGTTTGTTATATATTGTGTGTGTGAAGGCTGTTATATATTGTATGTGAAGATTGTTATATGTTGTGAGTGTAGGTTGTTATATATTGTGTTTGCGAAGATCGTTATATACTGTGTGTGAAGATTGTTATATATTGTGTGGGTGAAGATTGTAATATATTGTGTGTGAAGATTGTTCTATATTGTGTGTGTGAAGTTAGTTATATACTGTGTGTGTGAAGATTGTTATATATTGTGTGTATGAAGATTGTTATATATTGTGTGTGAAGACTGTTATATATTGGGTGTGTGAAGATTGTTATATATTGTGTGTGTGAAGATTGTTATATATTGTGTGTGTGAAGATTGTTATATGTTGTGTGTGTGAAGATTGTTATATATTGTGTGTGAAGATTGTTATATGTTGTGTGTGTGAAGATTGTTATATATTGTGTGTGTGAAGATTGTTATATGTTGTGTGTGTGAAGATTGTAATATAGTGTGTGTGTGAAGACTGTTAGATATTGTGTGTGTGAAGATTGTTATACAGTGTTTGTGAAGATTGTCATATGTTGTGTGTGTGAAGATTGTTATATGTTGTGTGTGTGAAGATTGTTATATATTGTGTGTGTGAAGATTGTTATATATTGTGTGTGTGAAGATTGTTATATGTTGTGTGTGTGAAGATTGTTATATATTGTGTGTGAAGATTGTTATATGTTGTGTGTGTGAAGATTGTTATATATTGTGTGTGTGAAGATTGTTATATGTTGTGTGTGTGAAGATTGTTATATAGTGTGTGTGTGAAGATTGTTATATATTGTCTGTGTGAAGATTGTTAAATATTGTGTGAGTAGGTTGTTATATATTGTGTTTGCGAAGATTGCTATATACTGTGTGTGAAGATTGTTATATATTGTGTGGGTGAAGATTGTTATATATTGTGTGTGAAGACTGTTCTATATTATGTGTGTGAAGATTGTCATATATTGTGTGTGAAGATTGTTATATATTGTGGGTGAAGATTGTTACATAATGTGTGTGAAGATTGTTAAATATTGTGTGTGAAGATTGTTATATATTGTGTGTGTGAAGTTTGTTACATAATATGTGTGAAGATTGTTATATATTGTGTGTGTGAAGATTGTTATATATTGTGTGTGAAGACTGTTATATATTGTGTGTGTGAAGATTGTTATACAGTGTTTGTGAAGATTGTCATATGTTGTGTGTGTGAAGATTGTTATATGTTGTGTGTGTGAAGATTGTTATATATTGTGTGTGAAGATTGTTATATGTTGTGTGTGTGAAGATTGTTATATATTGTGTGTGTGAAGATTGTTATATGTTGTGTGTGTGAAGATTGTTATATAGTGTGTGTGTGAAGATTGTTATATATTGTCTGTGTGAAGATTGTTAAATATTGTGTGAGTAGGTTGTTATATATTGTGTTTGCGAAGATTGCTATATACTGTGTGTGAAGATTGTTATATATTGTGTGGGTGAAGATTGTTATATATTGGGTGTGAAGACTGTTCTATATTATGTGTGTGAAGATTGTCATATATTGTGTGTGAAGATTGTTATATATTGTGGGTGAAGATTGTTACATAATGTGTGTGAAGATTGTTAAATATTGTGTGTGAAGATTGTTATATATTGTGTGTGTGAAGTTTGTTACATAATATGTGTGAAGATTGTTCTATATTGTGTGTGTGAAGATTGTTATATATTGTGTGTGAAGGTTGTTATAAATTGTGTTTGTGAAGATTTTTATATATTGTGTGTGAAGATTGTTATATATTGTGTGTGAAGATTGTTATATATTGTGTGTGTGAAGATTGTTACATAATGTGTGTGAAGGTTTTTATATATTGTGTTTGTGAAGATTGTTATATATAGTGTGTGAAGATTGTTATATATAGTGTGTGAAGATTGTTATATATTGTGTGTGATGTTTGTTGTATATTGTGTGTGTGCAGATTGTTACATATTGTGTGTGTGAAGTATGTTCTATATTGTGTGTGAAGATTGTTATATATAGTGTGTGAAGATTGTTATATATTGTGTGTGAAGATTGTTATATGTTGTGTGTGTGAAGATTGTTATATATTGTGTGTGTGAAGATTGTTATATGTTGTGTGTGTGAAGATTGTTATATAGTGTGTGTGTGAAGATTGTTATATATTGTGTGTGTGAAGATTGTTATATGTTGTGTGTGTGAAGATTGTTATATAGTGTGTGTGTGAAGATTGTTATATATTGTCTGTGTGAAGATTGTTAAATATTGTGTGAGTAGGTTGTTATATATTGTGTTTGCGAAGATTGCTACATACTGTGTGTGAAGATTGTTATATATTGTGTGGGTGAAGATTGTTATATATTGTGTGTGAAGACTGTTCTATATTACGTGTGTGAAGATTGTCATATATTGTGTGTGAAGATTGTTATATATTGTGGGTGAAGATTGTTACATAATGTGTGTGAAGATTGTTAAATATTGTGTGTGAAGATTGTTATATATTGTGTGTGTGAAGATTGTTATATATTGTGTGTGAAGGTTGTTATAAATTGTGTTTGTGAAGATTTGTATATATTGTGTGTGAAGATTGTTATATATAGTGTGTGAAGATTGTTATATATTGTGTGTGATGTTTGTTGTATATTGTGTGTGTGCAGATTGTTACATATTGTGTGTGTGAAGTATGTTCTATATTGTGTGTGAAGATTGTTATATATAGTGTGTGAAGATTGTTATATATTGTGTGTGAAGATTGTTATATGTTGTGTGTGTGAAGATTGTTATATATTGTGTGTGTGAAGATTGTTATATGTTGTGTGTGTGAAGATTGTTATATAGTGTGTGTGTGAAGATTGTTATATGTTGTGTGTGTGAAGATTGTTATATATTGTGTGTGTGAAGATTGTTATATGTTGTGTGTGTGAAGATTGTTATATAGTGTGTGTGAAGATTGTTATATATTGTCTGTGTGAAGATTGTTAAATATTGTGTGAGTAGGTTGTTATATATTGTGTTTGCGAAGATTGCTACATACTGTGTGTGAAGATTGTTATATATTGTGTGGGTGAAGATTGTTATATATTGTGTGTGAAGACTGTTCTATATTATGTGTGTGAAGATTGTCATATATTGTGTGTGAGGATTGTTATATATTGTGGGTGAAGATTGTTACATAATGTGTGTGAAGATTGTTAAATATTGTGTGTGAAGATTGTTATATATTGTGTGTGTGAAGTTTGTTACATAATATGTGTGAAGATTGTTATATATTGTGTGTGTGAAGATTGTTATATATTGTGTGTGAAGGTTGTTATAAATTGTGTTTGTGAAGATTTTTATATATTGTGTGTGAAGATTGTTATATATTGTGTGTGAAGATTGTTATATATTGTGTGTGTGAAGATTGTTACATAATGTGTGTGAAGGTTTTTATATATTGTGTTTGTGAAGATTTTTATATATTGTGTGTGAAGATTGTTATATATAGTGTGTGAAGATTGTTAAATATTGTGTGTGAAGATTGTTATATATTGTGTGTGTGAAGTTTGTTACATAATATGTGTGAAGATTGTTATATATTGTGTGTGTGAAGATTGTTATATATTGTGTGTGAAGGTTGTTATAAATTGTGTTTGTGAAGATTTTTATATATTGTGTGTGAAGATTGTTATATATTGTGTGTGAAGATTGTTATATATTGTGTGTGTGAAGATTGTTACATAATGTGTGTGAAGGTTTTTATATATTGTGTTTGTGAAGATTTTTATATATTGTGTGTGAAGATTGTTATATATTGTGTGTGAAGATTGTTATATATTGTGTGTGATGTTTGTTGTATATTGTGTGTGTGCAGATTGTTACATATTGTGTGTGTGAAGTATGTTCTATATTGTGTGTGAAGATTGTTATATATAGTGTGTGAAGATTGTTATATATTGTGTGTGAAGATTGTTATATGTTGTGTGTGTGAAGATTGTTATATATTGTGTGTGTGAAGATTGTTATATGTTGTGTGTGTGAAGATTGTTATATAGTGTGTGTGTGAAGATTGTTATATGTTGTGTGTGTGAAGATTGTTATATATTGTGTGTGTGAAGATTGTTATATGTTGTGTGTGTGAAGATTGTTATATAGTGTGTGTGTGAAGATTGTTATATAGTGTGTGTGTGAAGATTGTTATATATTGTCTGTGTGAAGATTGTTAAATATTGTGTGAGTAGGTTGTTATATATTGTGTTTGCGAAGATTGTTATATATTGTGTGTGAAGGTTGTTATAAATTGTGTTTGTGAAGATTTTTATATATTGTGTGTGAAGATTGTTATATATAGTGTGTGAAGATTGTTATATATTGTGTGTGATGTTTGTTGTATATTGTGTGTGTGCAGATTGTTACATATTGTGTGTGTGAAGTATGTTCTATATTGTGTGTGAAGATTGTTATATATTGTGTGTGAAGATTGTTATATGTTGTATGTGTGAAGATTGTTATATATTGTGTGTGTGAAGATTGTTATATGTTGTGCGTGTGAAGATTGTTATATAGTGTGTGTGAAGATTGTTATATATTGTCTGTGTGAAGATTGTTAAATATTGTGTGAGTAGGTTGTTATATATTGTGTTTGCGAAGATTGCTACATACTGTGTGTGAAGGTTGTTATAAATTGTGTTTGTGAAGATTTTTATATATTGTGTGTGAAGATTGTTATATATAGTGTGTGAAGATTGTTATATATTGTGTGTGATGTTTGTTGTATATTGTGTGTGTGCAGATTGTTACATATTGTGTGTGTGAAGTATGTTCTATATTGTGTGTGAAGATTGTTATATATTGTGTGTGAAGATTGTTATATGTTGTATGTGTGAAGATTGTTATATATTGTGTGTGTGAAGATTGTTATATGTTGTGTGTGTGAAGATTGTTATATAGTGTGTGTGAAGATTGTTATATATTGTCTGTGTGAAGATTGTTAAATATTGTGTGAGTAGGTTGTTATATATTGTGTTTGCGAAGATTGCTACATACTGTGTGTGAAGATTGTTATATATTGTGTGGGTGAAGATTGTTATATATTGTGTGTGAAGACTGTTCTATATTATGTGTGTGAAGATTGTCATATATTGTGTGTGAAGATTGTTATATATTGTGGGTGAAGATTGTTACATAATGTGTGTGAAGATTGTTAAATATTGTGTGTGAAGATTGTTATATATTGTGTGTGTGAAGATTGTTACATAATGTGTGTGAAGGTTTTTATATATTGTGTTTGTGAAGATTTTTATATATTGTGTGTGAAGATTGTTATATATAGTGTGTGAAGATTGTTAAATATTGTGTGTGAAGATTGTTATATATTGTGTGCGTGAAGTTTGTTACATAATATGTGTGAAGATTGTTATATATTGTGTGTGTGAAGATTGTTATATATTGTGTGTGAAGGTTGTTATAAATTGTGTTTGTGAAGATTTTTATATATTGTGTGTGAAGATTGTTATATATTGTGTGTGAAGATTGTTATATATTGTGTGTGTGAAGATTGTTACATAATGTGTGTGAAGGTTTTTATATATTGTGTTTGTGAAGATTTTTATATATAGTGTGTGAAGATTGTTATATATTGTGTGTGATGTTTGTTGTATATTGTGTGTGTGCAGATTGTTACATATTGTGTGTGTGAAGTATGTTCTATATTGTGTGTGAAGATTGTTATATATAGTGTGTGAAGATTGTTATATATTGTGTGAGAGATTGTTATATATTGTGTGTGTGAAGATTGTTATATATTGTGTGTGTGAAGATTGTTATATGTTGTGTGTGTGAAGATTGTTATATATTGTGTGTGAAGATTGTTATATGTTGTGTGTGTGAAGATTGTTATATATTGTGTGTGTGAAGATTGTTATATGTTGTGTGTGTGAAGATTGTAATATAGTGTGTGTGTGAAGATTGTTATATATTGTCTGTGTGAAGATTGTTAAATATTGTGTGAGTAGGTTGTTATATATTGTGTTTGCGAAGATTGCTATATACTGTGTGTGAAGATTGTTATATATTGTGTGGGTGAAGATTGTTATATATTGTGTGTGAAGACTGTTCTATATTATGTGTGTGAAGATTGTCATATATTGTGTGTGAAGATTGTTATATATTGTGGGTGAAGATTGTTACATAATGTGTGTGAAGATTGTTAAATATTGTGTGTGTAGATTGTTATATATTATGTGTGTGAAGTTTGTTACATAATATGTGTGAATATTGTTATATATTGTGTGTGTGAAGATTGTTATAAATTGTGTGTGAAGGTTGTTATAAATTGTGTTTGTGAAGATTTTTATATATTGTGTGTGAAGATTGTTATATATTGTGTGTGAAGATTGTTATATATTGTGTGTGTGAAGATTGTTACATAATGTGTGTGAAGGTTTTTATATATTGTGTTTGTGAAGATTTTTATATATTGTGTGTGAAGATTGTTATATATAGTGTGTGAAGATTGTTATATATTGTGTGTGATGTTTGTTGTATATTGTGTGTGTGCAGATTGTTACATATTGTGTGTGTGAAGTATGTTCTATATTGTGTGTGAAGATTGTTATATATAGTGTGTGAAGATTGTTATATATTGTGAGAGATTGTTATATATTGTGTGCGTGAAGATTGTTCTACATTGTGTGTGATGATTGTTATATATTGTGTGTGAGATTGTTATATATTGTGTGCGTGAAGATTGTTCTATATTGTGTGTGAAGATTGTTATATATTGTGTGTGAAGATTGTTATATATTTTGTGTGTGAAGATTGTTATATATTTTTTGTGGAAGATTGTTATATATTGTGAGTGAAGATTGTTATATATTGTGTGTGTGAAGAATGCCATATATTGTGTGTGTGAAGATTGTTATATGTTGTGTGTTTGAAGATTGGTGTATATTATGCGTGAAGATTGTTATATATTGTGTGTGTGAAGATTGTTATATATTGTGTGTGTGAAGATTGTTATATATTGTATGTGAAGGTTGTTATATATTGTGTGTGTGAAGATTGTTATATATTGTATGTGAAGGTTGTTATATATTGTGTTTGTGAAGATTGTTATATATTGTGTGTGTGAAGATTGTTATATATTGTATGTGAAGGTTGTTACATATTGTGTGTGTGAAGATTGTTATATATTGTGTGTGTGAAAATTGTTATATATTGTGTGTGAAGGTTATATATTGTGTGTGTGAAGATTGTTATATATTGTGCGTGAAGATTGTTATATATTGTGTGTGTGAAGATTGTTATATATTGTGTGTGAACATTGTTCATAGAAGAAGTGATAGAAACCCTACAGTGCAGGAGGAGGCCATTCGGCCCATCGAGTCTGCACCGACCACAATCCGACCCAGGCCCTACCCCCACATATTTACCCGCTAATCTCTCCAACCTACACATCCCAGGAGTCTAAGGGGCAATTTTTAACCTGGCCAATCAACCTAACCCACACATCTTTGGACTGTGGGAGGAAACCGGAGCACCCGGAGGAAACCCACGCAGACACGAGGAGAATGTGCAAACTCCACACAGACAGTGACCCTGAGCCGGGAATCGAACCCGGGACCCTGGAGCTGTGAAGCAGCAGTGCTAACCACTGTGCTACCGTGCCGTTATATATTGTGTGTGTGAAGATTGTTGTATATTGTGTGTGTGAAGATTGTTATAGATTGTGTGTGTGAAAATTGTTATATATTGTGTGTGTGAACATGGTTAAACAGTGTGTGTGTGAAGATTGTTATATATTGTGTGTGAAGATTTTTATATGTTGTGTGTGTGAAAATTATTATATATTGTGTGTGAAGATTGTTATAGATTGTGTGTGTGAAGATTGTTATACATTGTGTGTTTGAAGATTGTTGTATATTGTCTATGAAGATTGTTATAGATTGTGTGTGTGAAGATTGTTATATATTGTGTGTGTGAAGATTGTTATACATTGTGTGTGTGAAGATTGTTATATATTGTGTGTGAAGATTTTTATATGTTGTGTGTCTGAAGATTATTATATATTGTGTGTGAAGATTGTTATATATTGTGTGTGTGAAGATTGTTATATATTGTGTGTGGAGGTTGTTATATATTGTGTGTGTGAAGATTGTTATATATTGTGTGTGAAGAATATTATATATTGTGTGTGAAGATTGTTATATATAGTGTGTGAAGATTGTTATATATTGTGTGTGGAAGGTTGTTACATATTGTACGTGAAGGTTGTTATATATTGTGTATGTGAAGATTGTTATATATTGTGTGTGTGAAGATTGATATATATTGTATGTGAAGGTTGTTATATATTGTGTGTGTGAAGATTGTTATATATTGTGTGTGAAGATTGTTATATATTGTGTGTGAAGATTGTTACATATTGTGTGTGTGAAGATTGTTCTATATTGTGTGTGAAGATTGTTATATATTGTGTGTGTGAAGATAGTTATATATTGTGTGTGTGAAGATTGTTATACATTGTGTGTGTGAAGATTGTTATATATTGTGTGTGTGAAGATTGTTATATATTGTGTGTGAGATTGTTATATATTGTGTGTGTGAAAATTGTTATATATTGTGTGTGAAGGTTGTTATATATTGTCTGTGTGAAGATTGTTAAATATTGTGTGAGTAGGTTGTTATATATTGTGTTTGCGAAGATTGCTACATACTGTGTGTGAAGATTGTTATATATTGTGTGGGTGAAGATTGTTATATATTGTGTGTGAAGACTGTTCTATATTATGTGTGTGAAGATTGTCATATATTGTGTGTGAAGATTGTTATATATTGTGGGTGAAGATTGTTACATAATGTGTGTGAAGATTGTTAAATATTGTGTGTGAAGATTGTTATATATTGTGTGTGTGAAGTTTGTTACATAATATGTGTGAAGATTGTTATATATTGTGTGTGTGAAGTTTGTTATATATTGTGTGTGAAGGTTGTTATAAATTGTGTTTGTGAAGATTTTTATATATTGTGTGTGAAGATTGTTATATATTGTGTGTGAAGATTGTTATATATTGTGTGTGTGAAGATTGTTACATAATGTGTGTGAAGGTTTTTATATATTGTGTTTGTGAAGATTTTTATATATTGTGTGTGAAGATTGTTATATATAGTGTGTGAAGATTGTTAAATATTGTGTGTGAAGATTGTTATATATTGTGTGTGTGAAGTTTGTTACATAATATGTGTGAAGATTGTTATATATTGTGTGTGTGAAGATTGTTATATATTGTGTGTGAAGGTTGTTATAAATTGTGTTTGTGAAGATTTTTATATATTGTGTGTGAAGATTGTTATATATTGTGTGTGAAGATTGTTATATATTGTGTGTGTGAAGATTGTTACATAATGTGTGTGAAGGTTTTTATATATTGTGTTTGTGAAGATTTTTATATATTGTGTGTGAAGATTGTTATATATAGTGTGTGAAGATTGTTATATATTGTGTGTGATGTTTGTTGTATATTGTGTGTGTGCAGATTGTTACATATTGTGTGTGTGAAGTATGTTCTATATTGTGTGTGAAGATTGTTATATATAGTGTGTGAAGATTGTTATATATTGTGTGTGAAGATTGTTATATGTTGTGTGTGTGAAGATTGTTATATATTGTGTGTGTGAAGATTGTTATATGTTGTGTGTGTGAAGATTGTTATATAGTGTGTGTGTGAAGATTGTTATATGTTGTGTGTGTGAAGATTGTTATATATTGTGTGCGTGAAGATTGTTATATGTTGTGTGTGTGAAGATTGTTATATAGTGTGTGTGTGAAGATTGTTATATATTGTCTGTGTGAAGATTGTTAAATATTGTGTGAGTAGGTTGTTATATATTGTGTTTGCGAAGATTGTTATATATTGTGTGTGAAGGTTGTTATAAATTGTGTTTGTGAAGATTTTTATATATTGTGTGTGAAGATTGTTATATATAGTGTGTGAAGATTGTTATATATTGTGTGTGATGTTTGTTGTATATTGTGTGTGTGCAGATTGTTACATATTGTGTGTGTGAAGTATGTTCTATATTGTGTGTGAAGATTGTTATATATTGTGTGTGAAGATTGTTATATGTTGTATGTGTGAAGATTGTTATATATTGTGTGTGTGAAGATTGTTATATGTTGTGTGTGTGAAGATTGTTATATAGTGTGTGTGTGAAGATTGTTATATGTTGTGTGTGTGAAGATTGTTATATATTGTGTGTGTGAAGATTGTTATATGTTGTGTGTGTGAAGATTGTTATATAGTGTGTGTGAAGATTGTTATATATTGTCTGTGTGAAGATTGTTAAATATTGTGTGAGTAGGTTGTTATATATTGTGTTTGCGAAGATTGCTACATACTGTGTGTGAAGATTGTTATATATTGTGTGGGTGAAGATTGTTATATATTGTGTGTGAAGACTGTTCTATATTATGTGTGTGAAGATTGTCATATATTGTGTGTGAAGATTGTTATATATTGTGGGTGAAGATTGTTACATAATGTGTGTGAAGATTGTTAAATATTGTGTGTGAAGATTGTTATATATTGTGTGTGTGAAGATTGTTACATAATGTGTGTGAAGGTTTTTATATATTGTGTTTGTGAAGATTTTTATATATTGTGTGTGAAGATTGTTATATATAGTGTGTGAAGATTGTTAAATATTGTGTGCGAAGATTGTTATATATTGTGTGTGTGAAGTTTGTTACATAATATGTGTGAAGATTGTTATATATTGTGTGTGTGAAGATTGTTATATACTGTGTGTGAAGGTTGTTATAAATTGTGTTTGTGAAGATTTTTATATATTGTGTGTGAAGATTGTTATATATTGTGTGTGAAGATTGTTATATATTGTGTGTGTGAAGATTGTTACATAATGTGTGTGAAGGTTTTTATATATTGTGTTTGTGAAGATTTTTATATATAGTGTGTGAAGATTGTTATATATTGTGTGTGATGTTTGTTGTATATTGTGTGTGTGCAGATTGTTACATATTGTGTGTGTGAAGTATGTTCTATATTGTGTGTGAAGATTGTTATATATAGTGTGTGAAGATTGTTATATATTGTGTGAGAGATTGTTATATATTGTGTGTGTGAAGATTGTTATATATTGTGTGTGTGAAGATTGTTATATGTTGTGTGTGTGAAGATTGTTATATATTGTGTGTGAAGATTGTTATATGTTGTGTGTGTGAAGATTGTTATATATTGTGTGTGTGAAGATTGTTATATGTTGTGTGTGTGAAGATTGTAATATAGTGTGTGTGTGAAGATTGTTATATATTGTCTGTGTGAAGATTGTTAAATATTGTGTGAGTAGGTTGTTATATATTGTGTTTGCGAAGATTGCTAGATACTGTGTGTGAAGATTGTTATATATTGTGTGGGTGAAGATTGTTATATATTGTGTGTGAAGACTGTTCTATATTATGTGTGTGAAGATTGTCATATATTGTGTGTGAAGATTGTTATATATTGTGGGTGAAGATTGTTACATAATGTGTGTGAAGATTGTTAAATATTGTGTGTGAAGATTGTTATATATTATGTGTGTGAAGTTTGTTACATAATATGTGTGAAGATTGTTATATATTGTGTGTGTGAAGATTGTTATAAATTGTGTGTGAAGGTTGTTATAAATTGTGTTTGTGAAGATTTTTATATATTGTGTGTGAAGATTGTTATATATTGTGTGTGAAGATTGTTATATATTGTGTGTGTGAAGATTGTTACATAATGTGTGTGAAGGTTTTTATATATTGTGTTTGTGAAGATTTTTATATATTGTGTGTGAAGATTGTTATATATAGTGTGTGAAGATTGTTATATATTGTGTGTGATGTTTGTTGTATATTGTGTGTGTGCAGATTGTTACATATTGTGTGTGTGAAGTATGTTCTATATTGTGTGTGAAGATTGTTATATATAGTGTGTGAAGATTGTTATATATTGTGAGAGATTGTTATATATTGTGTGCGTGAAGATTGTTCTACATTGTGTGTGATGATTGTTATATATTGTGTGTGAGATTGTTATATATTGTGTGCGTGAAGATTGTTCTATATTGTGTGTGAAGATTGTTATATATTGTGTGTGAAGATTGTTATATATTTTGTGTGTGAAGATTGTTATATATTTTTTGTGGAAGATTGTTATATATTGTGAGTGAAGATTGTTATATATTGTGTGTGTGAAGAATGCCATTTATTGTGTGTGTGAAGTTTGTTATATATTGTGTGTGTGAAGATTGTTGGATATTAAGCGTGAAGATTGTTATATATTGTGTGTGTGAAGATTGTAATATATTGTGTGTGAAGATTGTTTTATATTGTGTGTGTGAAGATTGTTATATGTTGTGTGTTTGAAGATTGGTGTATATTATGCGTGAAGATTGTTATATATTGTGTGTGTGAAGATTGTTATATATTGTGTGTGTGAAGATTGTTATATATTGTATGTGAAGGTTGTTATATATTGTGTGTGTGAAGATTGTTATATATTGTATGTGAAGGTTGTTATATATTGTGTTTGTGAAGATTGTTATATATTGTGTGTGTGAAGATTGTTATATATTGTATGTGAAGGTTGTTACATATTGTGTGTGTGAAGATTGTTATATATTGTGTGTGTCAAAATTGTTATATATTGTGTGTGAAGGTTATATATTGTGTGTGTGAAGATTGTTATATATTGTGCGTGAAGATTGTTATATATTGTGTGTGTGAAGATTGTTATATATTGTGTGTGAACATTGTTCATAGAAGAAGTGATAGAAACCCTACAGTGCAGGAGGAGGCCATTCGGCCCATCGAGTCTGCACCGACCACAATCCGACCCAGGCCCTACCCCCACATATTTACCCGCTAATCTCTCCAACCTACACATCCCAGGAGTCTAAGGGGCAATTTTTAACCTGGCCAATCAACCTAACCCACACATCTTTGGACTGTGGGAGGAAACCGGAGCACCCGGAGGAAACCCACGCAGACACGAGGAGAATGTGCAAACTCCACACAGACAGTGACCCCGAGCCGGGAATCGAACCCGGGACCCTGGAGCTGTGAAGCAGCAGTGCTAACCACTGTGCTACCGTGCCGTTATATATTGTGTGTGTGAAGATTGTTGTATATTGTGTGTGTGAAGATTGTTATAGATTGTGTGTGTGAAAATTGTTATATATTGTGTGTGTGAACATGGTTAAACAGTGTGTGTGTGAAGATTGTTATATATTGTGTGTGAAGATTTTTATATGTTGTGTGTGTGAAAATTATTATATATTGTGTGTGAAGATTGTTATAGATTGTGTGTGTGAAGATTGTTATACATTGTGTGTTTGAAGATTGTTGTATATTGTCTATGAAGATTGTTATAGATTGTGTGTGTGAAGATTGTTATATATTGTGTGTGTGAAGATTGTTATACATTGTGTGTGTGAAGATTGTTATATATTGTGTGTGAAGATTTTTATATGTTGTGTGTCTGAAGATTATTATATATTGTGTGTGAAGATTGTTATATATTGTGTGTGTGAAGATTGTTATATATTGTGTGTGGAGGTTGTTATATATTGTGTGTGTGAAGATTGTTATATATTGTGTGTGAAGAATATTATATATTGTGTGTGAAGATTGTTATATATAGTGTGTGAAGATTGTTATATATTGTGTGTGGAAGGTTGTTACATATTGTACGTGAAGGTTGTTATATATTGTGTATGTGAAGATTGTTATATATTGTGTGTGTGAAGATTGATATATATTGTATGTGAAGATTGTTATATATTGTGTGTGTGAAGATTGTTATATATTGTGTGTGAAGATTGTTATATATTGTGTGTGAAGATTGTTACATATTGTGTGTGTGAAGATTGTTCTATATTGTGTGTGAAGATTGTTATATATTGTGTGTGTGAAGATTGTTATATATTGTGTGTGTGAAGATTGTTATATATTGTGTGTGTGAAGATTGTTATATATTGTGTGTGAGATTGTTATATATTGTGTGTGTGAAAATTGTTATATATTGTGTGTGAGATTGTTATATATTGTGTGTGTGAAAATTGTTATATATTGTGTGTGAAGGTTGTTATATATTGTGTGTGTGAAGATTGTTATATATTGTGTGTGTGAAGATTGTTATATATTGTGTGTGTGAAGATTGTTATATATTGTGTGTGTGAAGATTGTTATACATTGTGTGTGTGAAGATTGTTATATATTGTGTGTGTGAAGATTGTTATATATTGTGTGTGAGATTGTTATATATTGTGTGTGTGAAAATTGTTATATATTGTGTGTGAAGGTTGTTATATATTGTGTGTGTGAAGATTGTTATATATTGTGCGTGAAGATTGTTATATATTGTGCGTGAAGATTGTTATGTATTGTGTGTGTGAAGATTGTTATATATTGTGTGTGAACATTGTTCATAGAAGAAGTGATAGAAACCCTACAGTGCAGGAGGAGGCCATTCGGCCCATCGAGTATGCACCGACCACAATCCCACCCAGGCCCTACCCCCACATATTTACCCGCTAATCCCTCCAACCTACACATCCCAGGACTCTAATGGGCAATATTTAACCTGGCCAATCAACCTAACCCACACATCTTTGGACTGTGGGAGGAAACCGGAGCACCCGGAGGAAACCCACGCAGACACGAGGAGAATGTGCCAACTCCACACAGACAGTGACCCGAGCCGGGAATCGAACCCGGGACCCTGGAGCTGTGAAGCAGCAGTGCTAACCACTGTGCTACCGTGCCGTTATATATTGTGTGTGTGAAGATTGTTATATATTGTGTGTGTGAAGATTGTTATATATTGTGTGTGAAGATTGTTATATATTGTGTGTGTGAAGATTGTTATAGATTGTGTGTGTGAAAATTGTTATATATTGTGTGTGTGAAGATTGTTATACATTGTGTGTTTGAAGATTGTTGTCTCTTGTCTATGAAGATTGTTATAGATTGTGTGTGTGAAGATTGTTATATATTGTGTGTGTGAAGATTGTTATACATTGTGTGTGTGAAGATTGTTATATATTGTGTGTGAAGATTTTTATATGTTGTGTGTGTGAAGATTATTATATATTGTGTGTGAAGACTGTTATATATTGTGTGTGTGAAGATTGTTATATATTGTGTGTGTGGAGGTTGTTATATATTGTGTGTGTGAAGATTGTTATATATTGTGTGTGAAGAATATTATATATTGTGTGTGAAGATTGTTATATATAGTGTGTGAAGATTGTTATATATTGTGTGTGTGAAGATTGTTATATATTGTGTGTATGAAGAGTGTTATATATTGTGTGTGTGAAGATTGTTATATATTGTGTGTGTGTAGATTGTTATATATTGTGTGTGAAGATTGTTATATATTGTGTGTGAAGATTGTTATATATTGTGTGTGTGAAGATTGTTATATATTGTGTGTGAAGATTGTTATTTATTGTGTGTGTGAAGATTGTTATATATTGTGTGTGAAGATTGTTGTATATTGTGTGAAGATTGTTATATATTGTGTGTGAAGATTGTTCTATATTGTGTGTGTGAAGATTGTTATATATTGTGTGTGTGAAGATTGTTATATATTATGTGTGTGAAGATTGTTATATATTGTGTGTGTGAACATTGTTATATATTGTCTGTGTGAAGATTGTTCTATATTGTGTGTGTGAAGGTTGTTATATATTGTGTGTGTAGATTGTTATATATTGTGTGTGAAGATTGTTATATATTGTGTGTGAAGATTGTTATATATTGTGTGTGTGAAGATTGTTATATATTGTGTGTGAAGATTGTTCTATATTGTGTGTGTGAAGATTGTTATATATTGTGTGTGAAGATTGTTATATATTGTGTGAAGATTGTTATATATTGTGTGTGAAGATTGTTCTATATTGTGTGTGTGAAGATTGTTATATATTGTGTGTGTGAAGATTGTTAGATATTGTGTGTGTGACGATTGTTATATATTGTGTGTGTGAAGATTGTTATATATTGTGTGTGAAGATTGTTATATATTGTGTGTGTGAAGATTGTTATATATTGTGTGTGTGAAGATTGTTATATATTGTGTGTGAACATTGTTATATATTGTGTGTGTGAAGATTGTTATATATTGTGTGTTTGAAGATTGTTATATATTATGTGTGTGAAGATTGTTTTTTATTGCGTGTGAAGATTGTTATATATTGTGTGTGAAGATTGTTATATAATGTATGTGAAGGTTGTTATATATTGTGTGTGTGAAGATTGTTATATATTGTGTGTGTGAAGATTGTTACATATTGTATGTGAAGGTTGTTTTTATTGTGTGTGTGAAGATTGTTATATATTGTGTGTTTGAAGATTGTTATATATTGTGTGTGAAGATTGTTTTTTATTGCGTGTGAAGTTTGTTATATATTGTGTGTGAAGATTGTTATATATTGTGTGTGTGAAGATTGATATATATTGTATGTGAAGGTTGTTATATATTGTGTGTGTGAAGATTGTTATATATTGTGTGTGTGAAGTTTGTTATATATTGTATGTGAAGATTGTTATATATTGTGTGTGAAGGTTGTTATATATTGTGTGTGTGAAGGTTGTTATATATTGTACGTGAAGGTTGTTATATATTGTGTGTGTGAAGATTGTTATATATTGTGTGTGTGAAGATTGATATATATTGTATGTGAAGGTTGTTATATATTGTGTGTGTGAAGATTGTTATATATTGTGTGTGAAGATTGTTATATATTGTGTGTGAAGATTGTTACATATTGTGTGTGTGAAGATTGTTCTATATTGTGTGTGAAGATTGTTATATATTGTGTGTGTGAAGATTGTTATATATTGTGTGTGTGAAGATTGTTATACATTGTGTGTGTGAAGATTGTTATATATTGTGTGTGTGAAGATTGTTATATATTGTGTGTGAGATTGTTATATATTGTGTGTGTGAAAATTGTTATATATTGTGTGTGAAGGTTGTTATATATTGTGTGTGTGAAGATTGTTATATATTGTGCGTGAAGATTGTTATATATTGTGCGTGAAGATTGTTATGTATTGTGTGTGTGAAGATTGTTATATATTGTGTGTGAACATTGTTCATAGAAGAAGTGATAGAAACCCTACAGTGCAGGAGGAGGCCATTCGGCCCATCGAGTATGCACCGACCACAATCCCACCCAGGCCCTACCCCCACATATTTACCCGCTAATCCCTCCAACCTACACATCCCAGGACTCTAATGGGCAATTTTTAACCTGGCCAATCAACCTAACCCACACATCTTTGGACTGTGGGAGGAAACCGGAGCACCCGGAGGAAACCCACGCAGACACGAGGAGAATGTGCAAACTCCACACAGACAGTGACCCGAGCCGGGAATCGAACCCGGGACCCTGGAGCTGTGAAGCAGCAGTGCTAACCACTGTGCTACCGTGCCGTTATATATTGTGTGTGTGAAGATTGTTATATATTGTGTGTGTGAAGATTGTTATATATTGTGTGTGAAGATTGTTATATATTGTGTGTGTGAAGATTGTTATAGATTGTGTGTGTGAAAATTGTTATATATTGTGTGTGTGAAGATTGTTATACATTGTGTGTTTGAAGATTGTTGTATATTGTCTATGAAGATTGTTATAGATTGTGTGTGTGAAGATTGTTATATATTGTGTGTGTGAAGATTGTTATACATTGTGTGTGTGAAGATTGTTATATATTGTGTGTGAAGATTTTTATATGTTGTGTGTGTGAAGATTATTATGTATTGTGTGTGAAGATTGTTATATATTGTGTGTGTGGAGGTTGTTATATATTGTGTGTGTGAAGATTGTTATATATTGTGTGTGTGGAGGTTGTTATATATTGTGTGTGTGAAGATTGTTATATATTGTGTGTGAAGAATATTATATATTGTGTGTGAAGATTGTTATATATAGTGTGTGAAGATTGTTATATATTGTGTGTGTGAAGATTGTTATATATTGTGTGTATGAAGAGTGTTATATATTGTGTGTGTGAAGATTGTTATATATTGTGTGTGAAGATTGTTATATATTGTGTGTGTGAAGATTGTTATTTATTGTGTGTGTGAAGATTGTTATATATTGTGTGTGAACATTGTTATATATTGTGTGTGTGAAGATTGTTATATATTGTGTGTGTGAAGATTGTTATATATTGTGTGTGTGAAGACTGTTATAGATTGTGTGTGTGAAGATTGTTATATATTGTGTGTATGAAGAGTGTTATATATTGTGTGTATGAAGATTGTTATATATTGTGTATGTGAAGATTGTTATATATTGTGTGTGAAGATTGTTATATATTGTGTGTATGAAGAGTGTTATATATTGTGTGTATGAAGATTGTTATATACTGTGTGTGAAGATTGTTATATATTGTGTGTGTGAAGATTGTTATTTATTGTGTGTGTGAAGATTGTTATATATTGTGTGTGAACATTGTTATATATTGTGTGTGTGAAGATTGTTATATATTGTGTGTGTGAAGATTGTTATATATTGTGTGTGTGAAGACTGTTATAGATTGTGTGTGTGAAGATTGTTATATATTGTGTGTGTGAAGATTGTTATATATTGTGTGTATGAAGAGTGTTATATATTGTGTGTGTGAAGATTGTTATATATTGTGTGTATGAAGAGTGTTATATATTGTGTGTGAAGATTGTTATATATTGTGTGAAGATTGTTATATATTGTGTGTGAAGATTGTTCTATATTGTGTGTGTGAAGATTGTTATATATTGTGTGTGTGAAGATTGTTATATATTATGTGTGTGAAGATTGTTATATATTGTGTGTGTGAACATTGTTATATATTGTCTGTGTGAAGATTGTTCTATATCGTGTGTGTGAAGGTTGTTATATATTGTGTGTGTGTAGATTGTTATATATTGTGTGTGAAGATTGTTATATATTGTGTGTGAAGATTGTTGTATATTGTGTGTGTGAAGATTGTTATATATTGTGTGTGAAGATTGTTCTATATTGTGTGTGTGAAGATTGTTATATATTGTGTGTGAAGATTGTTATATATTGTGTGAAGATTGTTTTATATTGTGTGTGAAGATTGTTCTATATTGTGTGTGTGAAGATTGTTATATATTGTGTGTGTGAAGATTGTTATATATTGTGTGTGTGACGATTGTTATATATTGTGTGTGTGAAGATTGTTATATATTGTGTGTGAAGATTGTTATATATTGTGTGTGTGAAGATTGTTATATATTGTGTGTGTGAAGATTGTTATATATTGTGTGTGAACATTGTTATATATTGTGTGTGTGAAGATTGTATTCACACACACTAATCATAGAAATCATAGAAACCCTACAGTGCAGAAAGAGGCCATTCGGCCCATCGAGTCTGCAACGACCACAATCCCACCCAGGCCCAACCCCCACATCCCTACATATTTTACCCGCTAGTCCCTCTAATCTACGCATCCCAGGACACTAAGGGGCAATATATTACCATGTGTGAAGATTGTTACATGCTGTGTGTGAAAATTGTTATATATTGTGTGTGAAGATTGTTATATATTGTGTGTGTGAAGATTGTTATATATTGTGTGTGTGAAGATTGTTATATATTGTGTGTGTGAAGATTGTTATATATTGTGTGTTTGAAGATTGTTATATATTATGTGTGTGAAGATTGTTATTTATTGCGTGTGAAGATTGTTATATATTGTGTGTGAAGATTGTTATATATTGTATGTGAAGGTTGTTATATATTGTGTGTGTGAAGATTGTTATATATTGTGTGTGAAGATTGTTACATATTGTGTGTGTGAAGATTGTTACATAATGTGTGTGAAGGTTTTTATATATTGTGTTTGTGAAGATTTTTATATATTGTGTGTGAAGATTGTTATATATAGTGTGTGAAGATTGTTATATATTGTGTGTGATGTTTGTTGTATATTGTGTGTGTGCAGATTGTTACATATTGTGTGTGTGAAGTATGTTCTATATTGTGTGTGAAGATTGTTATATATAGTGTGTGAAGATTGTTATATATTGTGAGAGATTGTTATATATTGTGTGCGTGAAGATTGTTCTACATTGTGTGTGATGATTGTTATATATTGTGTGTGAGATTGTTATATATTGTGTGCGTGAAGATTGTTCTATATTGTGTGTGAAGATTGTTATATATTGTGTGTGAAGACTGTTATATATTTTGTGTGTGAAGATTGTTATATATTTTTTGTGGAAGATTGTTATATATTGTGAGTGAAGATTGTTATATATTGTGTGTGTGAAGAATGCCATATATTGTGTGTGTGAAGTTTGTTATATATTGTGTGTGTGAAGATTGTTGGATATTAAGCGTGAAGATTGTTATATATTGTGTGTGTGAAGATTGTAATATATTGTGTGTGAAGATTGTTTTATATTGTGTGTGTGAAGATTGTTATATGTTGTGTGTTTGAAGATTGGTGTATATTATGCGTGAAGATTGTTATATATTGTGTGTGTGAAGATTGTTATATATTGTGTGTGTGAAGATTGTTATATATTGTATGTGAAGGTTGTTATATATTGTGTGTGTGAAGATTGTTATATATTGTATGTGAAGGTTGTTATCTTTGTGTTTGTGAAGATTGTTATATATTGTGTGTGTGAAGATTGTTATATATTGTATGTGAAGGTTGTTACATATTGTGTGTGTGAAGATTGTTATATATTGTGTGTGTGAAAATTGTTATATATTGTGTGTGAAGGTTATATATTGTGTGTGTGAAGATTGTTATATATTGTGCGTGAAGATTGTTATATATTGTGTGTGTGAAGATTGTTATATATTGTGTGTGAACATTGTTCATAGAAGAAGTGATAGAAACCCGACAGTGCAGGAGGAGGCCATTCGGCCCATCGAGTCTGCACCGACCACAATCCGACCCAGGCCCTACCCCCACATATTTACCCGCTAATCTCTCCAACCTACACATCCCAGGAGTCTAAGGGGCAATTTTTAACCTGGCCAATCAACCTAACCCACACATCTTTGGACTGTGGGAGGAAACCGGAGCACCCGGAGGAAACCCACGCAGACACGAGGAGAATGTGCAAACTCCACACAGACAGTGACCCCGAGCCGGGAATCGAACCCGGGACCCTGGAGCTGTGAAGCAGCAGTGCTAACCACTGTGCTACCGTGCCGTTATATATTGTGTGTGTGAAGATTGTTATATATTGTGTGTGTGAAGATTGTTATAGATTGTGTGTGTGAAAATTGTTATATATTGTGTGTGTGAACATGGTTAAACAGTGTGTGTGTGAAGATTGTTATATATTGTGTGTGAAGATTTTTATATGTTGTGTGTGTGAAAATTATTATATATTGTGTGTGAAGATTGTTATAGATTGTGTGTGTGAAGATTGTTATACATTGTGTGTTTGAAGATTGTTGTATATTGTCTATGAAGATTGTTATAGATTGTGTGTGTGAAGATTGTTATATATTGTGTGTGTGAAGATTGTTATACATTGTGTGTGTGAAGATTGTTATATATTGTGTGTGAAGATTTTTATATGTTGTGTGTCTGAAGATTATTATATATTGTGTGTGAAGATTGTTATATATTGTGTGTGTGAAGATTGTTATATATTGTGTGTGGAGGTTGTTATATATTGTGTGTGTGAAGATTGTTATATATTGTGTGTGAAGAATATTATATATTGTGTGTGAAGATTGTTATATATAGTGTGTGAAGATTGTTATATATTGTGTGTGGAAGGTTGTTACATATTGTACGTGAAGGTTGTTATATATTGTGTATGTGAAGATTGTTATATATTGTGTGTGTGAAAATTGATATATATTGTATGTGAAGGTTGTTATATATTGTGTGTGTGAAGATTGTTATATATTGTGTGTGAAGATTGTTATATATTGTGTGTGAAGATTGTTACATATTGTGTGTGTGAAGATTGTTCTATATTGTGTGTGAAGATTGTTATATATTGTGTGTGTGAAGATTGTTATATATTGTGTGTGTGAAGATTGTTATACATTGTGTGTGTGAAGATTGTTATATATTGTGTGTGTGAAGATTGTTATATATTGTGTGTGAGATTGTTATATATTGTGTGTGTGAAAATTGTTATATATTGTGTGTGAAGGTTGTTATATATTGTGTGTGTGAAGATTGTTATATATTGTGCGTGAAGATTGTTATATATTGTGCGTGAAGATTGTTATGTATTGTGTGTGTGAAGATTGTTATATATTGTGTGTGAACATTGTTCATAGAAGAAGTGATAGAAACCCTACAGTGCAGGAGGAGGCCATTCGGCCCATCGAGTATGCACCGACCACAATCCCACCCAGGCCCTACCCCCACATATTTACCCGCTAATCCCTCCAACCTACACATCCCAGGACTCTAATGGGCAATATTTAACCTGGCCAATCAACCTAACCCACACATCTTTGGACTGTGGGAGGAAACCGGAGCACCCGGAGGAAACCCACGCAGACACGAGGAGAATGTGCCAACTCCACACAGACAGTGACCCGAGCCGGGAATCGAACCCGGGACCCTGGAGCTGTGAAGCAGCAGTGCTAACCACTGTGCTACCGTGCCGTTATATATTGTGTGTGTGAAGATTGTTATATATTGTGTGTGTGAAGATTGTTATATATTGTGTGTGAAGATTGTTATATATTGTGTGTGTGAAGATTGTTATAGATTGTGTGTGTGAAAATTGTTATATATTGTGTGTGTGAAGATTGTTATACATTGTGTGTTTGAAGATTGTTGTCTCTTGTCTATGAAGATTGTTATAGATTGTGTGTGTGAAGATTGTTATATATTGTGTATGTGAAGATTGTTATACATTGTGTGTGTGAAGATTGTTATATATTGTGTGTGAAGATTTTTATATGTTGTGTGTGTGAAGATTATTATATATTGTGTGTGAAGACTGTTATATATTGTGTGTGTGAAGATTGTTATATATTGTGTGTGTGGAGGTTGTTATATATTGTGTGTGTGAAGATGGTTATATATTGTGTGTGAAGAATATTATATATTGTGTGTGAAGATTGTTATATATAGTGTGTGAAGATTGTTATATATTGTGTGTGTGAAGATTGTTATATATTGTGTGTATGAAGAGTGTTATATATTGTGTGTGTGAAGATTGTTATATATTGTGTGTGTGTAGATTGTTATATATTGTGTGTGAAGATTGTTATATATTGTGTGTGAAGATTGTTATATATTGTGTGTGTGAAGATTGTTATATATTGTGTGTGAAGATTGTTATTTATTGTGTGTGTGAAGATTGTTATATATTGTGTGTGAAGATTGTTGTATATTGTGTGAAGATTGTTATATATTGTGTGTGAAGATTGTTCTATATTGTGTGTGTGAAGATTGTTATATATTGTGTGTGTGAAGATTGTTATATATTATGTGTGTGAAGATTGTTATATATTGTGTGTGTGAACATTGTTATATATTGTCTGTGTGAAGATTGTTCTATATTGTGTGTGTGAAGGTTGTTATATATTGTGTGTGTAGATTGTTATATATTGTGTGTGAAGATTGTTATATATTGTGTGTGAAGATTGTTATATATTGTGTGTGTGAAGATTGTTATATATTGTGTGTGAAGATTGTTCTATATTGTGTGTGTGAAGATTGTTATATATTGTGTGTGAAGATTGTTATATATTGTGTGAAGATTGTTATATATTGTGTGAAGATTGTTATATATTGTGTGTGAAGATTGTTCTATATTGTGTGTGTGAAGATTGTTATATATTGTGTGTGTGAAGATTGTTAGATATTGTGTGTGTGACGATTGTTATATATTGTGTGTGTGAAGATTGTTATATATTGTGTGTGAAGATTGTTATATATTGTGTGTGTGAAGATTGTTATATATTGTGTGTGTGAAGATTGTTATATATTGTGTGTGAACATTGTTATATATTGTGTGTGTGAAGATTGTTATATATTGTGTGTTTGAAGATTGTTATATATTATGTGTGTGAAGATTGTTTTTTATTGCGTGTGAAGATTGTTATATATTGTGTGTGAAGATTGTTATATAATGTATGTGAAGGTTGTTATATATTGTGTGTGTGAAGATTGTTATATATTGTGTGTGTGAAGATTGTTACATATTGTATGTGAAGGTTGTTTTTATTGTGTGTGTGAAGATTGTTATATATTGTGTGTTTGAAGATTGTTATATATTGTGTGTGAAGATTGTTTTTTATTGCGTGTGAAGTTTGTTATATATTGTGTGTGAAGATTGTTATATATTGTGTGTGTGAAGATTGATATATATTGTATGTGAAGGTTGT
Source organism: Mustelus asterias (assembly GCF_964213995.1). Taxonomy (NCBI): domain Eukaryota; kingdom Metazoa; phylum Chordata; class Chondrichthyes; order Carcharhiniformes; family Triakidae; genus Mustelus; species Mustelus asterias. The sequence continues at coordinate 195,702,652 of NC_135801.1, forward strand.
TATATATTGTGTGTGTGAAGATTGTTATATATTGTGTGTGTGAAGTTTGTTATATATTGTATGTGAAGATTGTTATATATTGTGTGTGAAGGTTGTTATATATTGTGTGTGTGAAGGTTGTTATATATTGTACGTGAAGGTTGTTATATATTGTGTGTGTGAAGATTGTTATATATTGTGTGTGAAGATTGTTATATATTGTGTGTGTGAAGATTGATATATATTGTATGTGAAGGTTGTTATATATTGTGTGTGTGAAGATTGTTATATATTGTGTGTTGAAGATTGTTATATATTGTGTGTGAAGATTGTTACATATTGTGTGTGTGAAGATTGTTCTATATTGTGTGTGAAGATTGTTATATATTGTGTGTGTGAAGATTGTTATATATTGTGTGTGTGAAGATTGTTATACATTGTGTGTGTGAAGATTGTTATATATTGTGTGTGTGAAGATTGTTATATATTGTGTGTGAGATTGTTATATATTGTGTGTGTGAAAATTGTTATATATTGTGTGTGAAGGTTGTTATATATTGTGTGTGTGAAGATTGTTATATATTGTGCGTGAAGATTGTTATATATTGTGCGTGAAGATTGTTATGTATTGTGTGTGTGAAGATTGTTATATATTGTGTGTGAACATTGTTCATAGAAGAAGTGATAGAAACCCTACAGTGCAGGAGGAGGCCATTCGGCCCATCGAGTATGCACCGACCACAATCCCACCCAGGCCCTACCCCCACATATTTACCCGCTAATCCCTCCAACCTACACATCCCAGGACTCTAATGGGCAATTTTTAACCTGGCCAATCAACCAACCCACACATCTTTGGACTGTGGGAGGAAACCGGAGCACCCGGAGGAAACCCACGCAGACACGAGGAGAATGTGCAAACTCCACACAGACAGTGACCCGAGCCGGGAATCGAACCCGGGACCCTGGAGCTGTGAAGCAGCAGTGCTAACCACTGTGCTACCGTGCCGTTATATATTGTGTGTGTGAAGATTGTTATATATTGTGTGTGTGAAGATTGTTATATATTGTGTGTGAAGATTGTTATATATTGTGTGTGTGAAGATTGTTATAGATTGTGTGTGTGAAAATTGTTATATATTGTGTGTGTGAAGATTGTTATACATTGTGTGTTTGAAGATTGTTGTATATTGTCTATGAAGATTGTTATAGATTGTGTGTGTGAAGATTGTTATATATTGTGTGTGTGAAGATTGTTATACATTGTGTGTGTGAAGATTGTTATATATTGTGTGTGAAGATTTTTATATGTTGTGTGTGTGAAGATTATTATATATTGTGTGTGAAGATTGTTATATATTGTGTGTGTGAAGATTGTTATATATTGTGTGTGTGGAGGTTGTTATATATTGTGTGTGTGAAGATTGTTATATATTGTGTGTGAAGAATATTATATATTGTGTGTGAAGATTGTTATATATAGTGTGTGAAGATTGTTATATATTGTGTGTGTGAAGATTGTTATATATTGTGTGTATGAAGAGTGTTATATATTGTGTGTGTGAAGATTGTTATATATTGTGTGTGAAGATTGTTATATATTGTGTGTGTGAAGATTGTTATTTATTGTGTGTGTGAAGATTGTTATATATTGTGTGTGAACATTGTTATATATTGTGTGTGTGAAGATTGTTATATATTGTGTGTGTGAAGATTGTTATATATTGTGTGTGTGAAGACTGTTATAGATTGTGTGTGTGAAGATTGTTATATATTGTGTGTATGAAGTGTGTTATATATTGTGTGTGTGAAGGTTGTTATATATTGTGTGTGAACATTGTTATATACTGTGTGTGAAGATTGTTATATATTGTGTGTGTGAAGATTGTTATTTATTGTGTGTGTGAAGGTTGTTATATATTGTGTGTGAACATTGTTATATATTGTGTGTGTGAAGATTGTTATATATTGTGTGTGTGAAGATTGTTATATATTGTGTGTGTGAAGACTGTTATAGATTGTGTGTGTGAAGATTGTTATATATTGTGTGTATGAAGAGTGTTATATATTGTGTGTGTGAAGACTGTTATAGATTGTGTGTGTGAAGATTGTTATATATTGTGTGTATGAAGAGTGTTATATATTGTGTGTGAAGATTGTTATATATTGTGTGAAGATTGTTATATATTGTGTGTGAAGATTGTTCTATATTGTGTGTGTGAAGATTGTTATATATTGTGTGTGTGAAGATTGTTATATATTATGTGTGTGAAGATTGTTATATATTGTGTGTGTGAACATTGTTATATATTGTCTGTGTGAAGATTGTTCTATATCGTGTGTGTGAAGGTTGTTATATATTGTGTGTGTGTAGATTGTTATATATTGTGTGTGAAGATTGTTATATATTGTGTGTGAAGATTGTTATATATTGTGTGTGTGAAGATTGTTATATATTGTGTGTGAAGATTGTTCTATATTGTGTGTGTGAAGATTGTTATATATTGTGTGTGAAGATTGTTATATATTGTGTGAAGATTGTTTTATATTGTGTGTGAAGATTGTTCTATATTGTGTGTGTGAAGATTGTTATATATTGTGTGTGTGAAGATTGTTATATATTGTGTGTGTGACGATTGTTATATATTGTGTGTGTGAAGATTGTTATATATTGTGTGTGAAGATTGTTATATATTGTGTGTGTGAAGATTGTTATATATTGTGTGTGTGAAGATTGTTATATATTGTGTGTGAACATTGTTATATATTGTGTGTGTGAAGATTGTATTCACACACACTAATCATAGAAATCATAGAAACCCTACAGTGCAGAAAGAGGCCATTCGGCCCATCGAGTCTGCAACGACCACAATCCCACCCAGGCCCAACCCCCACATCCCTACATATTTTACCCGCTAGTCCCTCTAATCTACGCATCCCAGGACACTAAGGGGCAATATATTACCATGTGTGAAGATTGTTACATGCTGTGTGTGAAAATTGTTATATATTGTGTGTGAAGATTGTTATATATTGTGTGTGTGAAGATTGTTATATATTGTGTGTGTGAAGATTGTTATATATTGTGTGTGTGAAGATTGTTATATATTGTGTGTTTGAGGATTGTTATATATTATGTGTGTGAAGATTGTTATTTATTGCATGTGAAGATTGTTATATATTGTGTGTGAAGATTGTTATATATTGTATGTGAAGGTTGTTATATATTGTGTGTGTGAAGATTGTTATATATTGTGTGTGAAGATTGTTACATATTGTGTGTGTGAAGATTGTTCTATATTGTGTGTGAAGATTGTTATATAGTGTGTGTGTGAAGATTGTTATACATTGTGTGTGTGAAGATTGTTATATATTGTGTGTGTGAAGATTGTTATATATTGTGTGTGAGATTGTTATATATTGTGTGTGTGAAAATTGTTATATATTGTGTGTGAAGGTTGTTATATATTGTGTGTGTGAAGATTGTTATATATTGTGTGTTTGAAGATTGTTATATATTGTGTGTTTGAAGATTGTTATATATTATGTGTGTGAAGATTGTTTTTTATTGCGTGTGAGGTTTGTTATATATTGTGTGTGAAGATTGTTATATATTGTGTGTGTGAAGATTGATATATATTGTATGTGAAGGTTGTTATATATTGTGTGTGTGAAGATTGTTATATATTGTGTGTGTGAAGTTTGTTATATATTGTATGTGAAGATTGTTATATATTGTGTGTGAAGGTTGTTATATATTGTGTGTGTGAAGGTTGTTATATATTGTACGTGAAGGTTGTTATATATTGTGTGTGTGAAGACTGTTATATATTGTGTGTGTGAAGATTGATATATATTGTATGTGAAGGTTGTTATATATTGTGTGTGTGAAGATTGTTATATATTGTGTGTGTGAAGATTGTTATATATTGTGTGTGAAGATTGTTACATATTGTGTGTGTGAAGATTGTTCTATATTGTGTGTGAAGATTGTTATATATTGTGTGTGTGAAGATTGTTATATATTGTGTGTGTGAAGATTGTTATACATTGTGTGTGTGAAGATTGTTATATATTGTGTGTGTGAAGATTGTTATATATTGTGTGTGAGATTGTTATATATTGTGTGTGTGAAGATTGTTCTATATTGTGTGTGAAGATTGTTATATATTGTGTGTGTGAAGATTGTTAAACATTGTGTGTGTGAAGATTGTTATATATTGTGTGTGTGAAGATTGTTATATATTGTGTGTGAGATTGTTATATATTGTGTGTGTGAAAATTGTTATATATTGTGTGTGAAGGTTGTTATATATTGTGTGTGTGAAGATTGTTATATATTGTGTGTTTGAAGATTGTTATATATTGTGTGTTTGAAGATTGTTATATATTATGTGTGTGAAGATTGTTTTTTATTGCGTGTGAAGTTTGTTATATATTGTGTGTGAAGATTGTTATATATTGTGTGTGTGAAGATTGATATATATTGTATGTGAAGGTTGTTATATATTGTGTGTGTGAAGATTGTTATATATTGTGTGTGTGAAGTTTGTTATATATTGTATGTGAAGATTGTTATATATTGTGTGTGAAGGTTGTTATATATTGTGTGTGTGAAGGTTGTTATATATTGTACGTGAAGGTTGTTATATATTGTGTGTGTGAAGATTGTTATATATTGTGTGTGTGAAGATTGATATATATTGTATGTGAAGGTTGTTATATATTGTGTGTGTGAAGATTGTTATATATTGTGTGTGTGAAGATTGTTATATATTGTGTGTGAAGATTGTTCTATATTGTGTGTGAAGATTGTTATATATTGTGTGTGTGAAGATTGTTATATATTGTGTGTGTCAAGATTGTTGTACATTGTGTGTGTGAAGATTGTTATATATTGTGTGTGTGAAGATTGTTATATATTGTGTGTGAGATTGTTATATATTGTGTGTGTGAAAATTGTTATATATTGTGCGTGAAGGTTGTTATATATTGTGTGTGTGAAGATTGTTATATATTGTGCGTGAAGATTGTTATATATTGTGCGTGAGGATTGTTATGTATTGTGTGTGTGAAGATTGTTATATATTGTGTGTGAACATTGTTCATAGAAGAAGTGATAGAAACCCTACAGTGCAGGAGGAGGCCATTCGGCCCATCGAGTATGCACCGACCACAATCCCACCCAGGCCCTACCCCCACATATTTACCCGCTAATCCCTCCAACCTACACATCCCAGGACTGTAATGGGCAATGTTTAACCTGGCCAATCAACCTAACCCACACATCCTTGGACTGTGGGAGGAAACCGGAGCACCCGGAGGAAACCCACGCAGACACGAGGAGAATGTGCAAACTCCACACAGACAGTGACCCGAGCCGGGAATCGAACCCGGGACCCTGGAGCTGTGAAGCAGCAGTGCTAACCACTGTGCTACCGTGCCGTTATATATTGTGTGTGTGAAGATTGTTATATATTGTGTGTGTGAAGATTGTTATATATTGTGTGTGAAGATTGTTATATATTGTGTGTGTGAAGATTGTTATAGATTGTGTGTGTGAAAATTGTTATATATTGTGTGTGTGAAGATTGTTATACATTGTGTGTTTGAAGATTGTTGTATATTGTCTATGAAGATTGTTATAGATTGTGTGTGTGAAGATTGTTGTATATTGTGTGTGTGAAGATTGTTATACATTGTGTGTGTGAAGATTGTTATATATTGTGTGTGAAGATTTTTATATGTTGTGTGTGTGAAGATTATTATATATTGTGTGTGAAGATTGTTATATATTGTGTGTGTGAAGATTGTTATATATTGTGGTGTGGAGGTTGTTATATATTGTGTGTGTGAAGATTGTTATATATTGTGTGTGAAGAATATTATATATTGTGTGTGAAGATTGTTATATATAGTGTGTGAAGATTGTTATATATTGTGTGTGTGAAGATTGTTATATATTGTGTGTATGAAGAGTGTTATATATTGTGTGTGTGAAGATTGTTATATATTGTGTGTGTGAAGATTGTTATTTATTGTGTGTGTGAAGGTTGTTATATATTGTGTGTGAACATTGTTATATACTGTGTGTGAAGATTGTTATATATTGTGTGTGTGAAGATTGTTATTTATTGTGTGTGTGAAGATTGTTATATATTGTGTGTGTGAAGACTGTTATAGATTGTGTGTGTGAAGATTGTTATATATTGTGTGTGTGAAGAGTGTTATATATTGTGTGTGTGAAGACTGTTATAGATTGTGTGTGTGAAGATTGTTATATATTGTGTGTATGAAGAGTGTTATATATTGTGTGTGTGAAGATTGTTATATATTGTGTGTGTGAAGATTGTTATATATTGTGTGTATGAAGAGTGTTATATATTGTGTGTGAAGAATATTATATATTGTGTGTGAAGATTGTTATATATAGTGTGTGAAGATTGTTATATATTGTGTGTGTGAAGATTGTTATATATTGTGTGTGAAGAATATTATATATTGTGTGTGAAGGTTGTTATATATTGTGTGTGAACATTGTTATATATTGTGTGTGTGAAGATTGTTATATATTGTGTGTGAAGATTGTTATATATACTGTGTGAAGATTGTTATATATTGTGTGTGTGAAGATTGTTATATATTGTGTGTATGAAGATTGTTATATATTGTGTGTGTGAAGATTGTTATTTATTGTGTGTGTGAAGATTGTTATTTATTGTGTGTGTGAAGATTGTTATATATTGTGTGTGTGAAGATTGTTATATATTGTGTGTATGAAGAGTGTTATATATTGTGTGTGTGAAGATTGTTATATATTGTGTGTGTGAAGATTGTTATATATTGTGTGTGTGAAGATTGTTATTTATTGTGTGTGTGAAGATTGTTATATATTGTGTGTGAACATTGTTATATATTGTGTGTGTGTAGATTGTTATATATTGTGTGTGAAGATTGTTATATATTGTGTGTGGAGATTGTTATATATTGTGTGTGTGAAGATTGTTATATATTGTGTGTGAAGATTGTTCTATATTGTGTGTGAAGATTGTTATATATTGTGTGTGAAGATTGTTATATATTGTGTGAAGATTGTTATATATTGTGTGTGAAGATTGTTCAATATTGTGTGTGTGAAGATTGTTATATATTGTGTGTGTGAAGATTGTTATATATTGTGTGTGAAGATTGTTCTATATTGTGTGTGTGACGATTGTTATATATTGTGTGTGTGAAGATTGTTATATATTGTGTGTGAAGATTGTTATATATTGTGTGTGTGAAGATTGTTATATATTGTGTGTGTGAAGATTGTTATATATTGTGTGTGAACATTGTTATATATTGTGTGTGTGAAGATTGTATTCACACACACTAATCATAGAAATCATAGAACCCCTACAGTGCAGAAAGAGGCCATTCGGCCCATCGAGTCTGCAACGACCACAATCCCACCCAGGCCCAACCCCCACATCCCTACATATTTTACCCGATTGTCCCTCTAATCTACGCATCCCAGGACACTAAGGGGCAATATATTACCATGTGTGAAGATTGTTACATGCTGTGTGTGAAAATTGTTATATATTGTGTGTGAAGATTGTTATATATTGTGTGTGTGAAGATTGTTATATATTGTGTGTGTGAAGATTGTTATATATTTTGTGTGTGAAGATTGTTATATATTGTGTGTGTGAAGATTGTTATATATTGTGTGTTTGAAGATTGTTATATATTATGTGTGTGAAGATTGTTTTTTATTGCGTGTGAAGATTGTTATATATTGTGTGTGAAGATTGTTATATATTGTATGTGAAGGTTGTTATATATTGTGTGTGTGAAGATTGTTATATATTGTGTGTGTGAAGATTGTTACATATTGTATGTGAAGGTTGTTATATATTGTGTGTGTGAAGATTGTTATATATTGTGTGTGAAGATTGTTATATATTATGTGTTTGAAGATTGTTATATATTATGTGTGTGAAGATTGTTTTTTATTGCGTGTGAAGATTGTTTTATATTGTGTGTGTGAAGATGGTTTTTTATTGCGTGTGAAGATTGTTATATATTGTGTGTGTGAAGATTGTTATATATAGTGTGTGAAGATTGTTATATATTGTGTGTGTGAAGATTGTTATATATTGTGTGTTTGAAGATTGTTATATATTATGTGTGTGAAGATTGTTTTTTATTGCGTGTGAAGATTGTTATATATTGTGCGTGAAGATTGTTACATGCTGTGTGTGCAAATTGTTATATATTGTGTGTGTGAAGATTGTTGTATATTGTGTGTGTGAAGATTGTTATATATTGTGTGTGAAGATTGTTATATATTGTGTGTTTGAAGATTGTTATATATTATGTGTGTGAAGATTGTTTTTTATTGCGTGTGAAGATTGTTATATATTGTGTGTGAAGATTGTTATATATTGTGTGTGTGAAGATTGTTATATATTGTGTGTGTGAAGATGGTTTTTTATTGCGTGTGAAGATTGTTATATATTGTGTGTGTGTGAAGATTGTTATGTATAGCGTGTGAAGATTGTTATATATTGTGTGTGTGAAGATTGTTTTTTATTGTGTGTTTGAAGATTGTTATATATTATGTGTGTGAAGATTGTTTTTTATTGCGTGTGAAGATTGTTATATATTGTGTGTCTGAAGATTGTTATATATTGTGTGTGTGAAGATTGTTATATATTGTGTGTGAAGATTGTTATATAAAGAACAAAGAACAGTGCAGCACAGGAAACAGGCCCTTCGGCCCTCCAAGCCTGTGCCGCTCCTTGGTCCAACTTGACCAATCGTTTGTATCCCTCCATTCCCTGGCTGCTCATGTGACTATCCAGGTAAGTCTTAAACGATGTCAGCGTGCCTGCCTCCACCACCCTACTTGGCAGCGCATTCCAGGCCCCCACCACCCTCTGTGTAAAAAACATCCCTCTAATATCTGAGTTATACTTCGCCCCTCTCACCTTGAGCCCGTGACTCCTCGTGTGAAGATTCTTATATATTGTGTGTGAAGATTGTTACATATTGTGCGTGTGAAGATTGTTATATATTGTTTGTGTGAAGTTTTTTATATATTGGGCCCGATTTTACCTTTTTGATTCTAACTGTTGAATCTGGGCGCAATTCAGACCCGATTTGGAAATCTGCTTTCAGGCGCTCCCATCCGCACTCAGCCTGAAAAATTAGCACACGCCCGAATCGTGCTGTGGGCGGGGTTTAACAAGTCCGAATCGTGCTGTGGGCGGGGTTTAACAAGTCCGAATCGTGCTGTGGGCGGGGTTTAACACGCCTGAATCGTGCTGTGGGCAGGGTTTAACACGCCCGAATCGTGCTGTGGGCGGGGTTTAACACGCCCGAATCGTGCTGTGGGCGGGGTTTAACATGCCCGAATCGTGCTGTGGGCAGGGTTTAACAAGTCCGAATCGTGCTGTGGGCGGGGTTTAACAAGCCCAAATCGTGCTGTGGGCGGGTTTTAACAAGTCCGAATCGTGCTGTGGGCGGGGTTTAACAAGCCCGAATCATGCTGTGGCCGGGGTTTAACAAGCCCGAATCGTGCTGTGGGCGGGGTTTATCAAGTCCGAATCGTGCTGTGGGCGGGCTTTAACAAGTCCGAATCGTGCTGTGGGCGGGGTTTAACAAGCCCGAATCGTGCTGTGGGCGGGGTTTAACAAGCCCGAATCGTGCTGTGGGCGGGGTTTAACAAGCCCGAATCGTGCTGTGGGCGGGGTTTAACAAGTCCGAATCGTGCTGTGGGCGGGGTTTAACAAGCCCGAATCGTGCTGTGGGCGGGCTTTAAGAAGTCCGAATCATGCTGTGGGCGGGGTTTAACAAGCCCGAATCGTGCTGTGGGCGGGGTTTAACAAGTCCGAATCGTGCTGTGGGCGGGGTTTAACAAGTCCGAATCGTGCTGTGGGCGGGGTTTAACAAGTCCGAATCGTGCTGTGGGCGGGGTTTAACAAGCCCGAATCGTGCTGTGGGCGGGGTTTAACAAGTCCGAATCGTGCTGTGGGCGGGGTTTAACAAGTCCGAATCGTGCTGTGGGCGGGGTTTAACACGCCCGAATCGTGCTGTGGGCGGGGTTTAACAAGCCCGAATCGTGCTGTGGGCGGGGTTTAACAAGTCCGAATCGTGCTGTGGGCGGGGTTTAACACGCCCGAATCGTGCTGTGGGCGGGGTTTAACACGCCCGAATCGTGCTGTGGGCGGGGTTTAACAAGTCCGAATCGTGCTGTGGGCGGGGTTTAACAAGCCCGAATCGTGCTGTGGGCGGGGTTTAACAAGTCCGAATCGTGCTGTGGGCGGGGTTTAACACGCCCGAATCGTGCTGTGGGCGGGGTTTAACAAGCCCGAATCGCTGCAGCTCCAATCGGAGCCTTCAACTGCGCAAGCGCAGTGAGAAAATAAATTGAAAAACGCGCCCCTGTCACATTGCTCCCGGACCGCAAAAAGCAGATAAAACGGCCTGGGAGCAAAAACCATGAGCGATGGCCTCCACAGACATCGCCCCACCCTCATGATTTAACTTTATCCACCCATCCCCCCAACTAGCCAAACCAATCGTGACCCCCTGCCCCCTTTCCCCCCACCAATCGCCCGCAGAGTGGCAACCCACGCAGTCACGGGGAAAAGTGCAAACTCCACACAGACAGCGACCCAAGCCGGGAATTGAATCCGGGTCCCTGGCGCTGTGAGGCAGCAGTGCGAACCATTGTGTCATCGTGCCTTCCGGGGAGTAAGTAAAGATTGTTCCTTCGTTTACACCCCATGATGCACTAACCCCTCCTCCCTTCCCTTGCAGGGTAATCAGCTGAGCAGACAGGGCCATCCTCTAGCTGCTCCGATGGAAACCTCCCATACACCATCAGCGAGAAGCCACCACAGCTGTCACCTGCATCCTCCAGCAGCTCAGATACTCACACATCGGTGGGATCACTAAGCAGGCAAGCTTCAGGGTCACTCACTAATCAGCAGCTCAAAGCTGAAGATCCACAGCAGGCGGAGAGGCAGGGACGTCCCGGCGAACTGGCCCTCGGAGGGATGAGGAGCCCAGGGCTCTGCTGAGCCCCTAGCTAATGATGTGCCCCTGGGCCTGGTCGTCCCACACCTGCTGGAGCTGCAAAGGCAGAGCAGCAAGTACCAGGAGAGGATGACAGCATCCCTCCTCTGAGTGCATGGCCAATTGGAGGAGTTCCATCACCTTCTGTCCAAGGAGATGGAATGGCCGTCACTTCAGCATAACAAGGCCAACACTGTGGGGGTCTCCTAGCAGAGATATTTGAATCATCGACAGCCACAGGTGAGGTGCCTGAAAATTGGAGAGTGGCAAATGTTGTGCCCTTGTTTAAGAAGGGCTGCAGGGAAAAGCCTGGGAACTACAGGCCAGTGAGCCTCACATTTGTAGTGGGTAAGTTGTTGAAAGGTATTTTGAGAGACAGGATCTACAGGCATTTAGAGAGGCAAGGACTGATTAGGGACAGTCAGCATTGCTTTGTGAGTGAAAAATCACACATTTGTTTGAGTTTTTTGAAGGATTAACCAAGAAGGTAGATGAGGGCAGTGCAGTTGATGTTGTCTACATGGACTTTAGCAAGGCCTTTGACAAGGTACCGCATGGTAGGTTGTTGCATAAGGTTAAATCTCATGGGATCCAGGGTGAGTTAGCCAAATGGCTTGATGACAGAAGCCAGAGGGTGGTTGTAGAGGGTTTCTTTTTCAAACTGGAGGCCGGTGACCAGCGGTGTGCCTCAGGGGTCAGTGCTGGGCCCACTTTTATTTGTCATTTATATTAATGATTTGGATGAGAATTTAGGAAGCATGGTTAGTAAGTTTGCAGATGACAACAGGATTGGTGGCATAGTGGAGAAGGTTATCTCCGATTGCAACGGGATCTTGGTCAATTGGGCCAGTAGGATGATGAATGGCAGATGGAGTTTAATTTAGATAAATGCGAGGTGATGCATTTTGGTAGATCAAATCAGAGCAGGACTTACTCAGTTAATGGAAGAACACTGGGGAGAGTTATAGATCAAAGAGATCTTGGTATACAGGTTCATAGCTCCTTCAAAGTGGAGTCAGAGGTGGACAGAGTGGTGAAGAAGGCATTTAGCATGCTAGGTTTCACCGGTCAGAACATTGAATACAGGAATTGGGACGTTTTGTTGAAGTTGTACAAGACATTGGCAAGGCCACACTTGAGGAAGAAGAGTACCCAGTAAAGGCAGCTGAGGAACTTCACTCGTGCATTTTGGGAGAAGCCGGCCCAGCAATATCTACTAAGAAGTGGGAAGCAGAAGAACCCCTCCAGTGATAAACAGGAGTTAGAACATCCGGTAGAGGCGGCTGAGGGACTTCACTGGTGCACTCTGGGAGAAGTCAGCCCAGCAACATCTACTAAGAAGTGAGAAGCGGAAGATCACAGCTGTACTGCGGGAGGACACCTCGAGGGCTCGTACAGCGAGGCAACATGGGTAGAACTCAGGAATAGGAAGGGTGTAGTCACAATGTTGGGGGTTTACTATAGGCCGTCCAACAGCCAGTGGGAGATAGAGGAACAGATATGTAGGCAGATTTTGGCAAGGTGTACAAGTAACAGGGTTGTTGTGGTGGGAGATTTTAACATCCCCTATATTGACTGGGACTCACTTAGTGCTGGGGCGTGGATGGGGCAGAGTGTATATGGAGCATCAAGGAGGGCTTCTTGAAACAGTATGTAGATAGTCCAACTAGGGAAGGGGCCGTACTGGACCTGAAAGTGCAAAACTGGGGGAAGGCTAATTACAACAATATTAGGCAGGAACTGAAGAATGTAGATTGGAGGCAGATGTTTGAGGGCAAATCAACATCTGGCATGTGGGAGGCTTTCAAGTGTAAGTTGATAGGGATTCAGGACCGGCACATTCTTGTAAGGATGAAGAATGGCAAATTTTAGGATTCTTGGATAATGAGAGATATTGTGAGCATAGTCAAAGAGAAAAAGGAAGCATTTGTTAAAGCTAGGAGGCTGGGAACACATGAAGCAAGTGTGGAATACAGGGAAAGTAGAAAGAAACTTAAGCAAGGAATAAGGAGGGCTCAAAGGGGTCACGAAAGAGCATTGGCCAGCAGGATTAAGGAAAATCCCAAGGCTTTTTATACATAAATAAAGAGCAAGAGGGTAGCCAGGGAGAGGGTTGGTCCACTCTAGGACAAGGGAGGGAATCTATGCGTGGAGGCAGAGGAAATGGGTGATGCGCGATTAAATCACTCGGGAGGCTAGATCGTACCCGGGAAATAAAGGCTTTTATTAATAACAAGGATGGAGCATACTATATACAATACAATCCCAGACTAAAGGGTCACCCGGCAGTGCAGTGACCTTTATAGTCCTCCAGGTAGGCGGAGCCAACTGGTGTGTACCACAGAACAATATCAACAGGTAGAACACCCCAAACCCTAACCCCAACAGTGACAACAGTAACATATCTACAAGTACCCATAGTGCTGACCATCTATGGTTCAGTACCCATAGTGGTAACCATCTATGGTTCACCACATTCACCCCTCCTTTAAAACAAAGGCCGGCGGGGCAAAAAAACAGAATGAACTGTCCATATATTCACAAGTTCAGTTGCATTGGAGGACCGCACCGTCTCTGCGACCTCCTCAACACTGGCGGTAGCGCCGGTTCTGGTGACCATGATGACCCTCTCTCCAAGGCGGTGTCCAGTGACTCCTCCAGTTCCTCACGGACAGGTGGACCACGAGGTGGCGACAATCTGCTGGACTCGAGCACGCCTCGAGGTGGCGACAATATCCTGGACTCAGGCAAGCTGTACACGGGAGTAAGAGGATTAAGTGGTGGTCCCGATACTGCCCGCGCCGTGTCAGGAGGGGAGATAAAGGTGAAGGGGTCCCTAACCAGGGGTGAGGAAGCGAAGTCCCCTGCAGGCGCCAGATCTCGAATCGAGACCGTGTCCTCTCGCCCGTCAGGATATGCCACATAGGCATATTGAGGGTTGGCGTGGAGGAGATGGACCTGTTCAACCAAAGGGTCGGACTTGCGGGTCCTAACATGTCGCCGCAGGAGGACAGGTCCTGAGTACATCAACCAAGACGGCAATGAGGTCCCAGAGGAAGACTTCCGAGGGAAGGAAAACATCCTCTCATGTGGAGTAGCGTTGGTTGCCGTACACAGGAGGGACCGGATGGAATGGAGCGCATCAGAAAGTACCTCTTGCCAAAGGGAGACTGGAAGACCCTTAGACCTCAACGCCAATACGACAGCCTTCCAGACTGTAGCATTTTCTCTTTCAACCGGCCCGTTACCCCTGGGGTTGTAACTCGTAGTTCTACTTGAGGCAATCCCTTTTGAGAGCAGGTATTGCCTCAAGTCGTCACTCATAAATGACGAGCCCCTATCACTGTGGATATAGTTGGGGTAACCGAACAGGGTGAAAAGATCCCGTAATGCTTTGATAACCGTGGCAGCGGTCATGTCTGAACAGGGAATGGCAAAAGGGAATCATGAGTACTCGTCAATCACGTTGAGGAAGTACACATTCCGATCTGTCGAAGGAAGGGGGCCCTTGAAGCCCACACTCAGTCTTTCAAAAGGGCGAGTGGCCTTAATGAGGTGTGCCCTGTCAGGTCGGTAGAAGTGCGGCTTGCATTCAGCACATACCTGGCAGCTTCGGGTTATTGACCTGACATCATCCACTGAGTAGGGTAGATTCCGGGCCTTTACGAAATGGAAGAGCCGAGTGATCCCCGGATGGCAGAGATCATTGTGGAGGGCCTGTAACCGATCCCCCAGCACACTGGCACATGTTCCACGCGACAGGGCATCTGAGGGCTCATTGAGCTTCCCCGGACGGTGCATGATATCATAGTTGTAGGTGGAGAGTTCGGTTCTCCACCTCAAGATTTTATCATTTTTGATCTTACCCCGTAACGTGTTGTTGAACATGAACGCCATGGACGGCTGGTCCGTGAGCAGGGTGAATCGTTTTCCCGCCAAGTAATGGCGCCAATGCCGGACGGCCTCCACAATGGCCTGAGCCTCTTTTTCCACTGCGGAGTGCCGAATTTCAGGGCCTTGGAGGGTGCGAGAGAAAAAGGCGACGGGCCTGCCCGCCTGGTTAAGTGTGGCGGCCAGGGCAAAATCAGATGCATCACTCTCCACCTGAAAGGGGATGGACTCATCAACAGCATGCATCGTGGCTTTCGCGATGTCAGCTTTTATCCCTTCAAAGGCTAAGCGAGCCTCTGCTGCTAGGGGAAAAGAGGTAGACCTTATGAGCAGACGGGCTTTGTCCGCATAATTGGGAACCCACTGTGCATAGTATGAAAAGAAACCTAATCATCTTCTCAGTGCTTTGATGCTAGTGGGTAGGGCAAGTTCAAGGAGGGGACACATACGGTCTGGATCAGGGCCAAGGACCCCGTTTTCCACCACGTATCCAAGAATAGCTAGGCGGCGCTTGCTAAATACACACTTCTCCCTGTTGTAGGTCAGATTCAGGCGAGGGAGTGGCCCATCGTACTGCAGGGTCACACTCCTCAGGTGGACCATAAATTCTCGTCCCAGGAGTACCGGAGCGCAAAGGGTGCGGTAACACGAGGAGCCTGAAGTTCTCATAAACTGTGCCCCGCACCGTTAGGTTGACCACGCAGCTCCCAAGAACGGTAACAGATCGGGACCTCGACGCCATCGAAATTGTCTGTCTGACAGTCCGTACTCGGAGACCGCACCGTTTCACAGTGTCAGGGTGAATGAAACTCTCCGTGCTCCCGCTGTCAAACAAACAATGAATTAGGCGTCCATTTACCTCTATGCCCATCATGGACTTGTCGAGTCTGTGAGGCTTGGCCTGGTCCAGGATGATTGACGTTGGGTCTTGAGTGCAACTGCAGGCAGCTGAGATGGTTGATGATGATGACCCCTGCTGGTCGTCTGCGGTCGGTGCCGACCAAAATGGCTGCGCCCATGGATCGCACGTGGTCGGTGGCGCTAAAAGTGGCGGCCCCTGCAGGTCGCACGTGTCTTGCATCTTCGTCGTCAGGAATGGCGGCACTCGGGAATCGCACGTGGTGGAAGACCTCGAAGAAGCTGGAGACAAGGAGACAGGCTCTGGAGAATCACACGCCGCGTTGCTATGCTTGGAGGGTGGTTTGGCCCTGCAGACTTTGGCATAATGCCCTTTCTTCCCACACGCGGAGCAAAATACCGTTCTGGCTGGACATCGTTGCCGAGGGTGCTTCGCCAATCCACAGAAATAGCACCGCGGGCCTCCTGGAGCTGCCGCCGCCATCAGGTCCAAGGTTGAAAGCACGATTGCGCAGTTTTTCGGAGCCGCTGGGTAGAGTTGAGTCGGTGGCTGTACTTGCCACGATGTTCCCACGAGGTCGGTGGGGTAAGTTTCTAGACGTCTGGAGGCCGTTTCCATCGTGTCAGCCAATTCCACCGTCTTAGCTAGGTCTAGGTTACCTTGCTCTAGCAGCCGCAGGCGAATATAGGATGAGCCGATTCCTGCCACGAACGCATCTCGGATCAAGTCGTTAGTATACTGGGCCGCCGACACTGGCTTGCAGTTGCAGGCTCTGGCTAGCTGCTGAAGTTCGCGCAGGTACTGTCCTGTCGTTTCGCCGGCCTGCCGCCGTCGAGTGGCTAGAAGGTGTCGAGCATGGATCTCGTTTGGCGGTTTGTTGTACAGTTTCTTCAGTAGTTCGATGGCCCCTTTGTAGTCTTGGGCATCGCGGATTGATGAATATACAGTGTCGCTTACCCTTGCGTGGAGGACCCGCAGTCTATCGGCGTCGTTTTGAATGGCTGTTGAGGCATCGATATAGTCTTGAAAACACTTTAACCAATGGTCGAAAGTGTTCGACGCTCCTGCTGCACGCGGATCTAAGGTAAGCCGATCGGGTTTCAACATTTGCTCCATGGTTTTTTTTACCAAAATTTGTTACTAATAAAATTGATGCGCGATTAAATCACTCGGGAGGCTGGATCGTACCCGGGAAATAAAGGCTTTTATTAATAACAAGAATGGAGCATACTATATACAATACAATCCCAGACTAAAGGGTCACCAGGCAGTGCAGTCACCTTCATCCTCCTCCAGGTAGGCGGAGCCAACTGGAGTGTACCACAGAACAATATCAACAGGTAGAACAGCCCAACCCTAACCCCAACAGTGACAACAGATATCTACAAGTACCCATAGTGCTGACCATCTATGGTTCAGTACTCATAGTGGTAACTAACTATGGTTCACCACAATGGGCGAGGTATTAAATGAGTACTTTGCGTCAGTATTCACCAAAGGTGGATGATGAGTCTGGGGAACGGTGTGTAGATAGTTTGAGTCATGTTGAGATCAAAAAGGAGGAGGTATTGGGGTTCGTGAGAAACATTGAGGTAGACAAGTCCCCAGGGCCTGATGGGATATACTCCAGAATACTGAGAGAGGCAAGGGAAGAAATTGCTGGGGCCTTGAGAGAAATCTTTGTATCCTCACTGGCTACAGGGGATGTACCTGTTGGACCTTTGAACTTTATATAAACCTGTTGGACTTTAACCTGGTAGCCTGGTGTTGTTAGACTTCTTACTGTGTTTACCCCAGTCCAACGCTGGCATCTCCACATCATTACAGGGGAGGTCCCAGAGGATTGGAGAATAGCCAATGTTGTTCCTTTGTTTAAGAAGGGGAGCAAGGAAAATCCAGGTAATTACAGGCCGGTGAGCCTTACATCAGTGGTAGGGAAATTATCGGAGAGGATTCTTCGAGATAGGATTTAATCCCACTTGGAAATAAGTGGACGTATTAGTGAGAGGCAACATGGTTTTGTGAAGGGGAGATCGTGTCTCACTAACTTGATCGAGTTTTTCGAGGAAGTGACGAAGATGATTGATGAGGGTAGGGCAGTGGATGTTGACTACATGGACTTCAGTAAGGCCTTTGACAAGGTCCCTCATGGCAGACTGGTACAGAAGGTGAAGTCGCTTGGGATCAGAGGTGAGCTGGCAAGTTGGATATAAAACTGGCTCGATCAAAGAAGACAGAGGGTAGCAGTGGAAGGGTGCATTTCTGAATGGAGGCCTGTGACAAGTGGCGTTCCTCAGGGATCAGTGCTGGGACCTTTGCTGTTGTAATATATATAAATGATTTGGAGGAAAATGTAACTGGTTTGATCAGTAAGTTTGCGGACGACACAAAGGTTGGTGAATTTGCGGATAGTGATGAGGACCATCAGATGATACAGCAGGATATAGATCGGTTGGAGATTTGGGCGGAGAGATGGCAGGTGGAGTTTAATCCGGACAAATGTGAGGTAATGCATTTATGGAAGATGTAATAAAGATAGGAAATATATAGTAAATGGCAGAACCCTGAAGAGTGTTGATAGGCAGAGGGATCTGGGTGACACAGGTCACTGAAAGTGGCAACTGAAAGTCAAGAAGGCACAAGGCATGTTGCCTTCATTGGCTGGGGCACTGAATTTCAAAATTGGCAAGTCATGTTGCAGCTTTATAGAACCTTAGTTAAGCCGCACTTGGAATATAGTGTTCAATTCTGGTCACCGCATCACCAAAAGGATGTGGAGGCCTTGGAGAGGGTACAGAAAAGATTTACCAGGATATTGCCCTGGTCTGGAGGGCATTAGCTATGAGGAGAGGTTGGAGAAACTTTGTTTGCTTTCACTAGAACAACGGAGGTTGAGGGGAGACCTGACAGAAGTCTACAAGATTATGAGGGGCATGGACAGAGTGGATAGTCAGAAGCTTTTTTCCAGGGTGGAAGAGTCAATTACTAGGGGGCACAAGTTTAAGATGCGAGGGGCAAGGTTTAAAGGAGATGTTTTAAAAAAAGGGTGGCATGGACAAGTTGGGCCGAAGGACCTTTTTCCATGCTGTAAACCTCTATGACTCTATGACATATATTTCTAATAAGAAAAGGGATAAGAGAATATGGGGAACAGGTGGGGAGTTAGATTTGAGACCAGGGAGAGATCAGCCATGATCTGATTGAATGGCGGAGCAGGCTCAAAGGGCTGAATTTGCCGACTTCTGCTCCTAATTCCTCTGTTCCTTTGCACTACATGGCAGGAGATGTCTGCACCATGGTTCCCCTCATGACCTCCACATCTGAGGGCCTGAGTTCCATAGTGCAGCTCTTCGACTGCATGGTGCAGGCACTGGTGGGACTGCACGAATTTCAGCGTCAGAGGACAGCGGGGCTTCTAGATCTCACTCCAGCTGCCCCTCGACCCCATGGAGAAGCACTGGGGCCCCTGGGCAGCTGAAGGAAAAGGATCAGCAGGAGTGTGGCCGGGGTCTTCCCTCCAGGGGACTCTAGACTCTGCCTATCTGACACCCCTTTCCCCGTGCACGAAACGCCTCCAGCCCCACACAGCAAGGAGAGAAGCAGTGCAACACCCATGCCTTTCTTACTCTTCCTCACCCTCATGCTGCATCTCGATGTCTCCCCACGATTCACAGCTCCGGTGGAAAGTGGTACCAGACCCTCAAAATCCAAGGCCCGCAGCCCCCCCCACCCCACCCTCTGGGACACCCACAAAGGTCATCTCAGGCAACAGGGTGTGGAAGTCAGCAGGCTGCCTTCATCTGAGCTGTGGATCGTGGGGACCGTGAGGGTGAGGAGGAATAAGAAAGGCACTTAGTGGGCATGGGTGTACCTCGGCATGAGTGGAGATAGGTCAGCATTGTAATATTGCTCTTAAATTAAACATTACTTCGCTCGCCTCTGGAGCCTCCACCCTGTTATTTCATGGTGTCAATCTCCACAAACATCCCGTGATACGTGGGCAAGTGCGAGGTCGTACACTTTGGAAAAAAGAATAGAGGCATGGACTATTTTCTAAACGGTGACAAAATTCATAATGCTAAAGTGCAAAGGGACTTGGGAGTCCTAGTCCAGGATTCTCTAAAGGTAAACTTGCAGGTTGAGTCCGTAATTAAGAAAGCAAATGTAATGTTGTCATTTATCTCAAGAGGCTTGGAACACAAAAGCAGGGATGTACTTCTGAGGCTTTATAAAGCACTGGTTAGGCCCCATTTGGAGTACTGTGAGCAATTTTGGGCCCCACACCTCAGGAAGGACATACTGGCACTGGAGCGGGTCCAGCGGAGATTCACACGGATGATCCCAGGAATGGTAGGCCTGACATACGATGAACGTCTGAGGATCGTGGGATTATATTCATTGGAGTTTAGGAGGTTGAGGGGAGATCTGATAGAAACTTACAAGATAATGAACGGCTTAGATAGGATGGACGTAGGGAAGTTGTTTCCATTAACAGGGGAGACTAGGACGCGGGGGCACAGCCTTAGAATAAAAGGGAGTCACTTTAGAACAGAGATGAGGAGAAATTTCTTCAGCCAGAGAGTGGTGGGTCTGTGGAATTCATTGCCACAGAGGGCTGTGGAGGCCGAGACGTTGAGCATCTTCAAGACAGAAATTGATAAATTCTTGATTTCTCGAGGAATTAAGGGCTATGGGGAGAGAGCGGGTAAATGGAGTTGAAATCAACCATGATTGAATGGTGGAGTGGACTCGATGGGCCGAATGGCCTTACTTCCGCTCCTATGTCTTATGGTCTTATGGTCTTATACTCGACACTTCATCTCGGTGAGAATGACAGCACTATGTCTCTCACAACTCCCACACTGATTACGCAGTGAAGACGCGCCACTCCTGGCATGGCACCCTCTCTCCCCCTTCCCCCTCACCGCCCCCGCACCCAGCCCCCCCTTCCACAACCCCCATCCATGGAATGTGACACCCACCACCCCGCCACCGCCCCCCACCCCCCCCCCCCTTTCCCCAACAGCACCGACACTCAGGCCTCTCATGTCAGCCAGTCTTGTCCAGTGATGAGGGGACTAGAGGATTATAAATTGCTGAGAGGTTTCCCACATCGGATGTAAGGTTAGTTCGATTCTTTGATCAGTGTCATAGCTAGGCTTACATTAACACTGCAATGAAGTTACTGTGAAACTGGAGAGGACACCAGCACCCCTGACCTCGGAGTGAACAGTCAGAAGCTTTTTCCCAGGGTGAAAGAGTCAATTACTAGGGGGCACAGGTTTAAGGTGCGAGGGGCAAGGTTTAAAGGAGATGTACGAGGCAAGTTTTTTTATGCAGAGAGTGGTGGGTGTCAGGAACTCGTTGCCAGGAGAGGTAGCGGAAGCAGATACGATAGTGACTTTTAAGGGGCGTCTTGACGAATACATGAATAGGATGGGAATAGAGAGATATGGTCCCCGGAAGGGTATGGGGTTTTAGTTTCAGACGGGCAGCATGGTCGGTGCAGGCTTGGAGGGCCGAAGGGCCTGTTCCTGTGCTGTAATTTTCTTTATTCTCTTTGTACCAGTAGCTGAGGCTATTCATCCAGCATCTCTGAACCCCTTGGTAAGCCCGTTCATTGGCAAGACGTGTCCAGCTCTCTGTCAGGCAGGAGTCAGACATAATGCTGAGGATGAGAGGAGCATCACTCTGACCTCAATACAAGTCATCCCCTGCAGCATCCAGCCAATGGCTTTAGTGCCCTGCCCATGAGTGCCGGCTCCATCACGAGGACCTCCCTCAGGCGCCGCTGTACTGTGTTGGTGTCAGACCTCATGGAGGGTGAACCTAGTGTTAAGACCCAGGCCAGAAACTTCAAGATGTTTTCTGAAGTTAGCCTAGAACCCAAGTTTTTCATTTGATTTTGACATCAAGGTGAGCAGAAGGTGTTTCACCCCAGATCTGTTTCAAGTGACCTACTGGGAAGCTTTTATCAAATAAAACTTATTTAGGAAAACAGTTAGAATATAACAAAAATTACTAGCATAAATTTTACCAATTAAAACGGTTAAACACGACACAGTATATTTCTCAACAGCTAGTTATCTCTGTTGTTCCAATTTAAAGCAATACCCGTAGACATACACCCTTCTTCAGACTTAGTTAGCACAAAAAGCAAGTATACTCGCATGATGCTGGGTTTTCAGCTTTGTAACTCCGATGGACAGAAATCCAAGCAGCAATTTTCACAGAAACATATATCTTCAAAATAATAAACCGTTCGAGAAAGAAACCAGCCTCTGGAAGTTCCCAGTCTCCAAACCCCTGAGACAGAAAAGGATACCCCCCCCCCCCCCCCCCCCCCCCGGCCCCACTCCGAACTCCCAAAGCAGCAGCTGTCATGGAGCAGAATCTCCAAAAAAGAGGCTTATCTCCTGGCAGATTCCAGTCTCCAGCTTCAGAGAGGGGAAAACACGGACATCGCTCGCTCAAAAAGCAGCATCTAAGATTGAATATCCTGTAACAAAAGCCCAGCTTCCCCATCACATGACCACACCTGCCAATCATCCCAATGAAGCTCTACTCTGCAAATTCGAGGGGTGAGGTGAGAGTGACAGCCCTTGACATCAAGGCCATATTTGACCGAGTGTGGCATCAAGGAGCCCTAGTGAAACTGGAATCAATGGGTATCAGGGGGCAAACTCTCCGCTGGTTGGAGTCATACCTGGTACATAGGAAGATAGTTGTGGTTGTGGAGGGTCAGTCATCTCAGCTCCAGGACATCTCTGCAGGAGCCCCTCAGGATAGTGTCCTCGGCCCAACAATCTTCAGCTGCTTCATCAATGACATAAAGTCAGAAGTGGGGATGCTCGCCGATGATTGCACAATGTTCAGCACCATTCGCGACTCCTCAGATACTGAAGCAGTCCATGTTCAAATGCAACAAGATCTGGACAATATCCAGGCTTGGGCTGACAAGTGGCAAGTAACATTCATGCCACACACATGCCAGGCAATGCCCATCATCAATAAGAGACACTCTAACCACCGCCCCTTGACATTCAATGGTGTAACCACCACTGAATCCCCCACTGTTAACATCCTTGGGGTTACCATTGACCAGACACTCAACTGGACTCACCACATTAACACAGTGGCTACAAGAGCAGGTCAGAAGCAAGGAATACTGCAGTGAGTAACTCACCTCCTGACTCCCCAAAGCCTGTCCACCATCTACAAGGCACAAGTCAGGAGTGTGATGGAATACTCCCCACTCGCCTGGATGGGTGCAGCTCCAACAACACTCAAGAAACTTGACACCATCCAGGACAAAGCAGCCCGCTTAATTGGCACCACATCTACAAACATTCAATCCCTCCACCACCGACGCTCAGTAGCAGCAGTGTGTGCTATCTACAAGATGCACTGCAGCAATTCACCAAAGATTCTTAGACAGCACCTTCCAAACCCACGACCGCTTCCATCTAGAAGGACAAGGGCAGCAGATAAATGGGAACGCCACCACCTGCAAGTTTCCTTCCAGGCCTCTCACCATCCTGACTTGGAAATATATCGCCGTTCCTTCGCAGTCGCTGGGTCAAAATCCTGGAATTTCCTCCCTAACGACATTGTGGGTCAACCCACAAGATATGGACTGTAGCAATTCAAGAAGGCAGCTCACCACCACCTTCTCAAAGGCAACTAGGGATGGGCAATAAATGCTGGCAGCCAGCGACGCCCTTGTCCCATGAGTGAATAAAAAAAATTCCAAGGGAAAGCAGCAGAACAGCATTAGTTCAGATTAAAACCAACATTCTAGCCATTAGAAGCAATTTTACTGCTGCAGCAGCAATACAGGTTGCTGGTTAGACACTATGGCACCGAGTGTATAAAACTGCTGCAACAGGGGGAGACCAGGGGGCTACAATGAGGTTCCCTGACAGAGCCTGACCCTCAGCCCTGCACGCTTCTGGGACATCCACCCATGTGCTTTCCCCCTGAGTGAGTGTTTTGCCACTGCACCTCACTCGCTGTCCTCTCACACTATACCCACTTCCCCGCTCAACTCCAATTGGATGAAGCGCATGGAGCCTCGAGAATCTCAGTGGCACCTAACCCCCGATCATTCCCCCACCCTGCGCCAACCCCCCCCACAAAAGAAATCTGGCAGTCGGTGAAAGGACAGTTGAGTGGATGCACGAGATCAGCGTCTGCATCCTCATTGTGGATGCAGACGCCTCAATGTCCCCCATTCCCCACCCCATCATGACATTGAACAGGGTGAGTTATGACAGACAAGGGCATACAGCCTCATATCGGGGTTCACGTCAGAGCGCAATGTTAATGCTGGTATGAACACTGGAGTTCAATGTTTGGGAGGCAATGCTTCCAACTCTTTTGTTTAAAACCGAAGTAGACTAAATTAAACAAACTGAGGGATAAGGTGAACCATGATCTGATTGGATGGCAGAGCAGGCGCAAAGGGCTCAGTTTGCCGACTTCTGCTCCTAATTCCTGTGTTCCTAAAAGGGGAAGCCCCTTAAAGGGGTACTGCCCCAAACAAAAACAAATCTCAAATGTAACTTAAAATGTCAAACTAGAATGTGGTGAAAGGGGTCAATAAAGCCCTCCAGTCCCTGCAGTGCCCAATGCGAACAAAGAACAAAGAACATTACAGCACAGGAACAGGCCCTTCGGCCCTCCAAGCCTGCACTGACCATGCTGCCCGACTGAACTAAAACCCCCTACCCTTCATGGGACCATATCCATGGAAGACCTCGATGTTGCCAATGGACACCACATGCTCCCTCTCCACGGACACTCAGCCTCAATGGTCAATGCTTCCAACTCTTACAATTGAACCAATTAAACTAAATTAAACAAACTGAGGGACGAAGCAAGAAAGGCAGCCCCTGAAAGGAGATCCACCCAAAACAAAGTGTTAGGAGCTTGGCTCCGATCAGCAGTGCTCATTAAATCTGCTGATTTAATTAGCAATGTTGACGAGTTAAGGAAGTGTGAGGGAACACATTAGGTAACTGGCTGCCTCTTGTGGCAGGAGGGCACACCTGAATCATATGAAGGCTGCTAAAACCATGTCCAGTTCACCCCTCGAGGGCAATCTAATTCCCCCAGGTCACAGGGGCTGCAGAGTTTACCAACCTTCCGTCACCCACCACCATCCATCGTTACCTTGACACTCAAACCTCCCTGACAAGCAGATTTGAGCTTCCAAGCGGCTTTTCCCCTTTGTCCTCCCACTGAGTGTGGGCTTCAGTCCTGGAATTCCCTCCCTAAACCTCTCCACCTCTCCACATCATGTTTCTCCTTTCAGACACCATTTAAAACCGACCGTTTGACCTGATGTCGCATTATGTGGCTCAGTGTCACATTTTGCCACAGTGAAGCATCTTGGGATGTTTTATTATTTTACACGTACTACATAGCTGTCAGTTAGTGTGGGCGTGTATCGTGTATATGAGTGCATTCTGTGTCTGAGTGTGTTCGATGTATAAGTTGTGGATGTACCTACACCACATGAACTGCAGGGATTCAAGAAGGCAGTTCATCATCACCTTCTCGAGGGCAATTAGGGATGGGCAATAAATGCTGGGGTAGCCAATCATCTACACCCTATGATTTAATAAAACAATGATGAAGGTATGGGGTGAGGAGAAATTTCTTCACCCAAAGGGTAATGAATGTGTGGAATTAAAGTTTATTTATTTATTGGTCACAAGTAAGGCTTACATTAACACGACAGTGAAGTTACTGTGAAATTCCCCTAGTCACCACAGTCCAACACCTGTTTGGATTAATACACCTAACCAGCACATCTTTCAGAATGTGGAGGAAACCGGAGCACCCGGGGGAAACCCACGCAGACACAGGGAGAACGTGCAAACTCCACACAGACAGTGACCCAAGCCGGGAGTTGAACCCGGGTCCCCGGCACTGTGAAGCAGCAGTGCTAACCACTGTGCTACCATGCCGCCCCAACCACAATTCACTACCACAGAAAGTAGTTGAGGCCAAAATGTTGTCTGATTTCAAGAAGAAATTAGATATAGCTCTTGGAGCTAAAGGGATCAAGGGATATGGGGGGGAGGGGGATCAGGATATTGAATTTGATGATCAGCCATGATCAAGATAAATGTTGGAGCAAGCTCGATGGGCCGAATGGCCTATTCCTTCTTCTAGTTTCTACGTTTCTATTCTCAGTGAGCTGTTCGTCTTTATGGGTGGGATTTTATGGCCTCGCTCATCCTGAAACCAGTCCGAGGCCAACGGACCTTTCCACGATCCACCCCCTCGCTCGCTCCAATTCCCGTGGCGCTCAGGCGGAATGGTAAAATTCTGGCCAATGGGTGGGATTTTATGGCCTCACTCGGGCGAGACCGGAAATTCCTGCCTGAGGTCAATGGAGATTTCTGTGGTCGGACCCTCGCCTGCGCCGATTCCGAGGTGATAGAGTTCCGGCTGGTGAGTCTGGCACCCTTTGTGTACTGTATGGCCGAGGGTCCTTCAGGCCACGATTACCGATTCTCTCTCTGAGTGCGTGTGACTGGAATTTTACAAGGGATAAATTTGGGACAAAAAGAAAAGGCAACTCAGACAAAAGAAGGGAATGAGATTATGAGTGAAGCAATGTTCGACCGGCTGACGGCAACAAACCCCCGTCCCAGTCTCTCCCTTCAGGGAGTTAAAGATCATTAAACTGGGATTATACCCCCTGCGATGTTGCAGTTCTGATGTGTTTCCAGGTGATGGTCTCTGCCTGTCTGAACCCTCCGAAACTTGTCAGTTAAACAGCCGAGTCAATAAAAAAAGGACGTTACACAACAGGTAAATGGGGAGAGTTTGAAAACATCAGAGAATGAGTCAATTAAATGTTTAACCAGGTAGAAAAGAGATCATTAATTCTGATTTAAATATCTAATGATTGATCTACCTTGGGGGCGCTGCTTGTTTCCCGCTTGCTTTCCCACTGCACACTCCAGTTCATGGTTTCCTCTGTACTCTGAACCAGCCCTTTGGTCGGGCCCTCGGGCTGTGGGAGCCGGTTCTGGGCTGGGTGGAGCTGCAGAATGGTGGGGTATAAAGTCTATTTTCCACTCCACTGGACCGCAGAGCTGAATGTGTTCAATCTCTGATCTCCTGTCTGTTCCAGGATGTGGAATGGACGGGGGGTGGGGGGGGGGTGGTGTGTGGGTGGAGCAAGAACTCCTCAAATTTAAAAAGCTGGGTGTTAATGTGTAACAAGGTCTAGAATGGATGCACCTGTGTATCTCCACATCTTGCTGCTGCCTTTCCTGAAATATTACTCGGGTCAGAATCAGCAGATCTCACACACAAGCCCAGTTGTACCTAAACCACTCTAAGGCGAAAAGATATAGGAGCAGAATTAGGCCATTCAGCCCATCGAATCTGCTCCACCATTCGATCATGGATGATATGTTTCTCAAACCCATTCCTCTGCCTTTTTCCCATACCAATCAAGAACCTATCTGTCTGTGCCTTAAATACACTCAATGACCCGGCCTCCACAGCCTTCTGTGGCAATGAATTCCACAGATTCACCACTCTCTGGCTGAAGAAATTCCTCCTCATCTCTGTTCTAAAGTCCCTTTACTCTGAGGCTGTGTCCTCGGATCCTAGTCTCTCTGACTCAGGAAACATCTTCCCCATGTCCATTCTATCCAGGACTTTTGGTACTCTGTAAGTTTCAATAAGACCCCCCCCCCCCTCCCCCTGCCCCCCCCCCCCCCCCCCCGCCCTCATCCATCAAGTACAGACCCGAACATTTTCCTCATTCGTGGGACATGGGCGTCGCTGGCTGGCCAGCATTTATTGCCCATCCCAAGTTGCCCGAATGCAGTTGAGAGTCACCCACATTGCTGTGGCTCTGGAGTCACATGCAGGCCAGACCAGGTAAGGACAGCAGATTTCAAAGTCCAAAGATGTGCGGGTTAGGTTGATTGGCCATGCTAAAATTGCCCCTTAGTGTCCTGAGATGCGTAGGTTAGAGGGGTTAGTGGGTAAATATGTAGGGATATGGAGGTAGGGTTTGGGTGGGATTGTGGTCGGTGCAGACTCAATGGGCCAAATGGCCTCTTTCTGCACTGTAGGGTTTCTATGATTCTATGATTTCCTTCCCTAAAGGACATTAGTGAACCAGATGGGTTTTCTGACAATCGGCAATGGTTTCATGGTCATCAGTAGATTCTTAATTCCAGATTTCTTTTTAATTGGATTCAAATTCCGCCGTTTGCTGTGGCGGGATTCAAACCCGGGTCTCCAGAACATCAACTGGGTTTCTGGATTAATAATCTAGCAATAATACCACTAGGCCATCGCCTTCCCGAACAAAGAACAAAGAACAGTACAGCACAGGAAACAGGTCCTTCGGCCCTCCAAGCCTGTGCCGCTCCTTGGTCCAACTTGACCAATCGTTTGTATCCCTCCATTCCCAGGCTGCTCATGTGACTATCCAGGTAAGTCTTAAACGATGCCAGCGTGTCTGCCTCCACCACCCTACTTGGCAGCGCATTCCAGGCCCCCACCACCCTCTGTGTAAAAAACATCCCTCTAATATCTGAGTTATACCTCGCCCCTCTCACCTTGAGCCCGTGACCCCTCGTGATCGTCACTTCTGATCTGGGAAAATTGTAGTCCATTGGATAGGTGACTACAATTCCAGAACTTAAGACCAGGCAGCTAAAGAGAAAAGGATTGAATTCAATAAAAAGTATCTGGAATTAAGAATCTACTGATGACCATGAAACCATTGCCGATTGTCGAAAAACCCATCTGGTTCACTAATGCCCCTTTAGGGAAGGAAATCTGCTGTCCTTACCTGGTCTGGCCTACATGTGACTCCAGAGCTACAGCAATGTGGTTGACTCTCAACTGCCCTCCAAGGGCAACTAGGTTTTTGCTGGCCCAGCCAGCAATGCCCATGTCCCACGAATGAATTTTTAAAAATCCTCCTCAAGTACCTTCCTTGTTTGATAATCGGTGCTATGTGAAGGCATTGGGGCGAGTCTGACTTTGTTGATGGTGCTATTCAAATGCACGCTGTCATTATTGTATTTGTTCAGATCAGAGGGTAAATTTCATGTTGAAAAGATAACAGATGAGGAAGAAAGGGCGGTGGGAGTGAATTTGCGGAGGATAAGAGGAGGATACGAAGACTCGAGTGTTGTGGCCGTATCTTTCCAAACAGGAAACAATTGAATGTCCAGAGTGTGAGTTTCAAACCACCCCCAGAGTGATGGAAAGCTGAATGTTGGGCATGTTGGAACACCCCAGCAGGAGCATGCGTGGGATGGAGTCTCCAGCTGTATGTTCACAATCCACTAAATCTACCCTTTCACCTTTCAACTGAAGCTGCAGGAGAAATTAAAACCATCAGTTCAAAAATCAATGTGTTAATAATTGCCAATCGCTCCGATTTCAATATTAAAATCTTTAAAGTTTATTTATTAGTGTCACAAGTAGGCTCACATTAACACTGCAATGAAGTTACCGTGAAAATCCTCGAGTCCCCACACACTGCTGCCTATTCGGACACTGAGGGAGGATTTAGCACGTCCAATGCACCCTAACCAGCACCTCTTTCGGACTGTGGGAGGAAACTGGAGCACCTGAAGGAAACCCACGCAGACACGGGGAGAACTTGCAGACTAAGCACAGATAGTGACCCAAGCCAGGAATCGAATCTGTGTCCCTGGCGCTGTGAGGCAGCAGTGTTAACTGTACTGTGCCCCCATGCAGACCACCAGTATTAGATACATCACACATCAATACAGAACTCACAACTGTACTGAGTCTAGATACATTGATTACTGATATGTAGATATATTGATTATAATGATTGCTGTCTAATGGGTGAATTACAGCAGAAACACACACAGATTCCCCCCTCTTTCTCTCATTCCCCCTCTCTTTAATGATGTTTCTCTCTCTTCCCCCTTTCCTCTTATCCTCCAGTTCTATCTGTCCTCCCTCCTCTCCCTGTGCTGTGCCCCTCTCACTGGTTTGGAGAGAATGAAAGGGGAAATGGGACAGGTCGAATAGAGGCAGAATTCTGAGAGGGGTGACGGGACAGGGGGCCTTGAGGATTCCCAACAGCAAAAATCGAAGAGGGGAGTTACAGAAAAAACATATTCTCCCTGGGATACTTGGAGTGACACTGCCCCGCAGGGTCACCCTGCTGGGGTGTTCCAACATGTCCTGCAACCCCATTCAAATGAGGACGGGGGGGGATGATTTTGGAAGGAGTTGGAGAAGTACTTGCAAAGGAGGATGATAAAGGAATCTGCCCTTTGGTCCATCGAGTCCACGCCAACACATCAGAAACACCTGAACTCCCACCTAATCCCTGGGGGCGGCACGGTGGCCCAGTGGTTAGCACTGCTGCCTCACAGCACCAGGGAGCAAGGTTCGATTCCCGGCTTGGGTCATTGTCTGCGTGGAGTTTGCACATTCTCCCCGTGTCTGTGTGGGTTTAGTCCAGGTGCTCTGGTTTCCTCCCACACTCCAAAGGCGGGTTAGGTGGCATGCTAAATTGCCCTTTAGTATCAGGGGGTTAGTAGGGTCAATAAGTAAGGTTATAGGAATAGGGCCTGGAATGGGATTGTGGTCAGTGCAGACTCGATGGGTCAAATGGCCTTCTTCTGCACTGTAAGGATTCTATGATTCTGCCAACACTTGGCCCATAGCCCTGAATGTTATGATGCGCCAAGTGCTCATCCTGGTACTTTTTAAAGGATGTGAGGCATCCCGCCTCCACCACCCTCCCAGGCAACGCATTCCAGACCATCACCACCCTCTGTTTTTTTCCTCACATTCCCCCTAAACCTCCTGCCCCCTCACCTTGAACCTAAGTCCCCTCGTGACTGATCCTTCAACTAAGGGGAACAGCTGCTCCTTATCCACTCTGTCCATGTCTCTCATAATCTTGAACACTTCGATCAGGTCGCCCCTCAGTCTTCTCTGCTCCAATGAAAACGACCCAAGCCTATCCAACCTCTCTTCATAATTTAAATATGGCTGGCTTCAGCTGAAGAGTTAGCACCGGTCTGTGAAACCCCTTCTGTATTTTGTTTATGATTCCATGTATAAACCAGCATTTACTTTCCATATATAAGTAATACATGTTTAAAGTTTATTTATTTATTTATTAGTCATAGATCATAGAAACCCTACAGTACAGAAAGAAGCCATTTGGCCCATCGAGTCTGCACCGACCACAATCCCACCCAGGCCCTATCCCCATATCCCTACATATTTTACCTACTAATCCCTCTAACCTACGCATCTCAGGACACTAAGGGGCAATTTTTTTTAGCATGGCCAATCAACCTAACCCGTACATCTTTGGACTGTGGGAGGAAACCGGAGCACCCAGAGGAAACCCACGCAGACACGAGGAGAATGTGCAAACTCCACACAGACAGTGACCCAAGCCGGGAATCGAACCCAGGTCCCTGGGGCTGTGAAGCAGCAGTGCTAACCACTGTGCTCCCGTGCCGCCCCAAATAGTGTCATAAGTAGGCTTACATTAACACTGCAATGAAGTTACTGTGAAAATCCCCCAGTCGTCACACTCCGGCGCCTGTTCGGGTAACACTGAGGGGGAATTTAGCATGGCCAATGCACCCTAACCAGCACGTCTTTCAGACTGTGGGAGGAAACCGGAGCACTCAGAGGAAACCCACGCAGACACGGAGAGAATGTGCAGACTCCACACAGACAGTGACCCAAGCCGGGAATTGAACCTGTGTCTCTGGCGCTGTGAGGCAGCAGTGCTAACCACTGTGCCACCGAGCCTCTGGCAATATACAGCAGTTTTTTTTCTCACTCTTGTCCAGTCCTCTTCCTTAACTGAATTGCTGAGCTCATAACAACCAATTGGGTTAAGTTTTGCGGGGGTCCGGTTGCCTCTTGAACTGAGTGATGAGCAGATTCTTGAATGCGAGATTGTTCGAGATTATTTCTCGATTGTTCATTTGCCTGGTTATCCAGTGTGACCCTGCTTCCCTCCCTCCCCCACCGGAGGCTGGACACAGGCTGAACCTCCAGATCCACATTCCTCCATCAAAATCCCCTCCTCCCGAATGTAACAGCCCAGAGTGCAAAGAGCAATAATCACAGTGAACCCACGAAGGGGTGTTCATGAAAGAACAAGTGAGAGAAAGAAGGGAGAAAATAGAGAGGGAAAGAGAGGAAGGGGAGAATGAGAGAGAGAACTTGTATTTTTTTAACTTCTCATCACCCGAGTCAATGAGATATTTGTTGAAGTTATAGAATCATAGAATCCTACAGTGCAAAAAGAGGCCATTTGGCCCATCATGTCCGCACTAACAACAATCCCACCCAGGCCCTATCCCCATAACCCAATGCATTTACCCTAGCTAGTCCCCCTTGACACTGAGGGGCAATTTAGCATGGCCAATTCACCTAACCTGCACATCTTTGGACTGTGGAAGGAAACCAGAGCACCCGGAGGAAACCCACACAGACACATGCAGACTCCGCACAGACAGTGACCCAAGCTGGGAATCGAATCCGGGTCCGTAATGCAGCAGTGCTAACCACTGTGCCACCGTACCACCCTCTTGTTTTCTAAGATGCATTGGAAGAAAGGATCAGAAGTGTTGTAACGCACACACAATTACAATACTGGGCGAATACACACAAAACGCTGTTTACCCACTGAAGTTAAAATGCTTTTATTGCTGCCTAATTATTTTAGATAATAATGTCACTGTTTCAGTTTCCCCATCGCCTGCTCCTGGGGAAATCTCCAACTTTGATAAATTCTCACACAGCATCGGCGTGAGTGTGGACACGTGTCGCTGTGATGATCCATCAAAAACAAGAGAGTGAAATCGTTCAAACTTCCTTCACTTAAAGAGAGAAGATATTTTCTAACTGCCAGTATTGGTTTGTTTTAAATTAGTTCAGGAATTAAATTTCTGTTCTAATAATCTGGCAGGTGATGATGCATTGGGTCTCAGCCCCTGACTCGGTCAGTTTGAGCTTGGGGGGGACGCGGGTCACACAGTCGGAGAGGACTACAATCTCTGTAGTTCCCCCCTCCAGAGACTTCAGCACATGGGGTGAGGCTGTTTTTATAAAAATATTCAGTGCAGGGAGTAACTGCGCTGAGGGAGGTGCTGCATAGTGTTTTTAAAGTCATTTTCAGTGATTTGAAAATGGGTTTCACACATAGAGTCACAGAGGTTTACAGCATGGAAACCGGCCCTTCGGCCCAACTTGTCCGTGCCACCCGGTTTTTACCACTGAGCTAGTCCCAATTGCCCACATTTGGCCCACATCCCTCTATACCCATCTCACCCATGTAACTGTCCAAGTGCTTTTTAAAAGACAAAATTGTACCCGCCTCTACCACAACCTCTGGCAGCTTGTTCCAGACACTCACCACCCTCTGTGTGAAAAAATTGCCCCTCTGGACCCTTTTGCATCTTTCCCCTCTCACCTTAAACCTATGCCCACTAGTTTTAGACTCCCCGACCTTTGGGAAAAGATATTGACTATCTAACTGATCAATGCCTCTCATTATTTTATAGACCTCTATAAGATCACCCCTCAGCCTCCTACGCTCCAGAGAAAAAAGTCCCAGTTTATCCAGCCTCTCC
This sequence comes from Mustelus asterias, assembly GCF_964213995.1. Taxonomy (NCBI): domain Eukaryota; kingdom Metazoa; phylum Chordata; class Chondrichthyes; order Carcharhiniformes; family Triakidae; genus Mustelus; species Mustelus asterias. The sequence continues at coordinate 195,736,099 of NC_135801.1, forward strand.
TTATAACTCAAACTATCAAGTCCCGGTAGCATCCCAGTAAATCTTTTCTGTACTCTTTCTATTTTAATAATATCCTTTCTATAATAGGGTGACCAAAACTGTACATATGTGGTGGACTGGACAATTTGTTATTCATGTGTTCGCATGTTCATGAAAAAAAAGTGTTTATTTTTGAGGCTGGGCAATATTTCAGCTGTAATCATCAAACAGCATCAGGTTATCCACCTGGGTGACTGTTAGAGGGGGTAAGAAGCAGTCAGTGCAGCGATCCCCTGTGGCCATTCCTCTGTATAACAAGTATACCGTTTTGGATACTGTTGGCGGGGGGGGGGGGGGGGGGGGGACTTACCAGGGGTAAGCCATGGGGTACAGGTCTCTGGCACAGAGTCTGCCCCTGTTGCTCAGAAGGGAAGGGAGGAGAGGAGTAGAGGATTAGTCATTGGGGACTCCATAGTTAAAGGGACGGATAGGAGATTCTGTGGGAACGAGAGGGACTCGCGGTTGGTGAGTTGCCTCCCAGGTGCCGGGGTCCATGATGTCTCGGATCGTGTTTTCGGGATCCTTAAGGGGGAGGGGGACCAGCCCCAAGTCGTGGTTCACATAGTTACTCAAGACACAGGTAGGAAAAGGGATGGGGATGTAAGGCAGAAATTCAGGGAGTTAGGGTGGAAGCTTAGGGCGAGAACAAACAGAGTTGTTATCTCTGGTTTGTTACCCGTGCCACGTGATAGTGAGGAGAGGAATAGGGAGAGAGAGCAGTTGAACACGTGGTTACAGGGATGGTGCAGGAGGGAGGGATTCAGATACCTGGATAATTGGGGGTCATTCTGGGGTAGGTGGGACCTCTACAAACGGGCTGGTCTACACCTGAACCAAAGGGGTACCAATATCCTGGGGGGGGGGGGGGGGGGGGAATTTGCTAATGCTCTTCGGGAGGGTTTAAACTAATTCAGCAGCTCCAGTGTACAGGAGGTTGAGAGTAGTGAGGTCATGAATAAGGTTTCAAGGTCACAGGAGTGTACCGGCAGGCAGGAAGGTGGTTTGAAGTGTGTCTACTTCAACGCCAGGAGCATCCGGAATAAGGTGGGTGAGCTTGCAGCATGGGTTGGTACCTGGGACTTCGATGTTGTGGCCATTTCGGAGACATGGATAGAGCAGGGACAGGAATGGTTGTTGCAGGTTCCGGGGTTCAGATGTTTCGGTAAGTGCAGGGAAGGTGGTAAAAGAGGGGGAGGTGTGGCATTGTTAGTCAAGGACAGTATTACGGTGGCAGAAAGGACGTTTGATGAGGACTCGTCTACTGAGGTTGTATGGGCTGAGGTTAGAAACAGGAAAGGAGAGGTCACCCTGTTGGGAGTTTTCTATAGGCCTCCGAGAAGTTCCAGAGATGGAGAGGAAAGGATTGCAAAGATGATTCTGGATAGGAGCGAAAGTAATAGGGTAGTTGTTATGGGGGACTTTAACTTTACAAATATTGACTGGAAAAGCTATAGTTCGAGTACTTTAGATGGGTCAGTTTTTGTCCAGTGTGTGCAGGAGGGTTTCCTGACACAGTATGTAGATAGACCAACAAGAGGCAAGGCCACATTGGATTTGGTACTGGGTAATGAAGCAGGCCAGGTGTTAGATTTGGAGGTAGATGAACACTTTGGTGATAGTGACCACAATACGGTTACGTTTACTTTAGTGATGGAAAGGAATAGGTATATACCGCAGGGCAAGAGTTACAGCTGGGGGAAAGGAAATTATGATGCGATTAGACGTGATTTAGAATGCATAGGATGTGGAAGGAAACTGCAGGGGATGGGCACAGTTGAAATGTGGAGCTTGTTCAAGGAACAGCTACTGCGTGTCCTTGATAAGTATGTACCAGTCAGGCAGGGAGGAAGTGGTCGAGCGAGGGAACCGTGGTTTACTAAAGAAGTTGAATCTCTTGTGAAGAGGAAGAAGGAGACTTATGTAAAGATGAGACGTGAAGACTCAGTTAGGGCACTTGAGAGTCACAAGTTAGCCAGGAAGGACCTAAAGAGAGAGCTAAGAAGAGCCAGGAGGGGACATGAGAAGTCTTTGGCAGGTAGGATCAAGGAAAATCCTAAAGCTTTCTATAGGCATGTCAGGAATAAAAGAATGACGAGGGTAAGATTTGGGCCAGTCAAGGACAGTAGTGGGAAGTTGTGCGTGGAGTCTGAAGAGATAGGAGAGATGCTAAATGAATATTTTTCATCAGTATTCACTCAGGAAAAAGACAACGTTGTCGAGGAGAATACTGAGACACAGGCTCTTAGACTAGACGGGATTGAGGTTAATAAGGAGGAGGTGTTAGCAATTCTGGAAAGTGTGAAAATAGATAAATCCCCTGGGCCAGATGGGATTTATCCCAGGATTCTCTGGGAGGATAGGGAAGAGATTGCAGAGCCTTTGGCTTTGATCTTTATGTCATCATTCTCTACAGGAATAGTGCCAGAAGACTGGAGGATAGCAAATGTTGTCCCCTTGTTCAAGAAGGGGAGTAGAGACAACCCTGGTAATTATAGACCAGTGAGCCTTACTTCTGTTGTGGGCAAAGTTTTGGAAAGGATTATAAGAGATAGGATTTATAATCATCTAGAAAGGAATAATTTGATTAGGGATAGTCAACACGGTTTTGTGAAGGGTAGGTCGTGCCTCACAAACCTTATTGAGTTCTTTGAGAAGGTGACCAAAGAGGTGGATAAGGGTAAAGCAGTTGATGTGGTGTATATGGATTTCAGTAAAGCGTTTGATAAGGTTCCCCACGGTAAGCTATTGCAGAAGATACGGAGGCATGGGATTGAGGGTGAGTTAGCGGTTTGGATCAGAAATTGGCTAGCTGTAAGAAGACAGAGGGTGGTGGTTGATGGGAAAAGTTCATCCTGGAGTTCAGTTACTGGTGGTGTACCGCAAGGATCTGTTTTGGGGCCACTGCTGTTTGTCATTTTTATAAATGACCTGGATGAGGGCGTAGAAGGATGGATTAGTAAATTTGCGGATGACACTAAAGTCGGTGGAGTTGTGGGCAGTGCGGAAGGATGTTGCAGGTTACAGAGGGACATTGATAAGCTGCAGAGCTGGGCTGAGAGGTGGCAAATGGAGTTTAATGCGGAAAGTTGTGAGGTGATTCACTTTGGAAGGAGTAACAGGAATACAGAGTATTGGGCTAATGGTAAGATACTTGGTAGTGTGGATGAGCAGAGAGATCTCGGTGTCCATGTGCATAGATCCCTGAAAGTTGGCACCCAGGTTGATAGGGTTGTTAAGAAGGCGTACGGTAGTTAGCTTTTATTGGTCGAGGGATTGAGTTTCGGAGCCATGACGTCATGTTGCAGCTGTACAAAACTCTGGTGCGGCCGCACTTGGAGTATTGTGTACAGTTCTGGTCGCCGCATTATAGGAAGGATGTGGAAGCATTGGAAAGGGTGCAGAGGAGATTTACCAGGATGTTGCCTGGTATGGTGGGAAGGTCTTATGAGGAAAGGCTGAGGGACTTGAGGCTGCTTTCGTTAGAGAGAAGAAGGTTAAAAGGTGGCTTAATAGAGGCATATAAGATGATCAGAGGATTAGATAGGGTGGATAGTGAGAGCCTTTTTCCTTGGATGATGATGGATAGCACGAGGGGACATAGCTTTAAATTGAGGGTGATAGATATAGGACTAGATATCAGAGGTTCTTTACTCAGAGAGTAGTAAGGACGTGGAATGCCCTGCCTGCAGCAGTGGTGGACTCGCCAACATTAAGGGCATTTAAATAGTCATTGAATAAACATATGGATGATATTGGAATAGTGTAAGTTAATGGGCTTTAGATTGGTTTCACAGGTCGGCACAACATCGGGGGCCGAAGGGCCTGTACTGCGCTGTAATGTTCTATGTTCTATGTTCTATTTCCATTCTGTCGTGGGATGTGGATATCACTGGCTGGCCAGCATTTATTGCCCATGGTTAGTAAGTTTGCAGATAACACCAAGATTGGTGGCATAGTGGACAGTGAAGAAGGTTATCGCCGATTGCAACAGGATCTTGATCAATTGGGCCAGTGGGCTGACGAATGGTGGATGGAATTTAATTTAGATAAATGCGAGGTGATGCATTTTGATAGCTTGAACCAGGGCAGGACTTACTCAGTTAATGGTCGGGCGTTGGGGAGAGTTACAGAACAAAGAGATCTCGGGGTACAAGTTCATAGCTCCTTGAAAGTGGAGCCACAGGTGGACAGAGTGGTAAAGAAGGCATTCAGCATGCTTGGTTTCATTGGTCTTGTTGAAGTTGTACAAGACATTGGTAAGGCCACACTTGGAATACTGTGTACAGGTCTGGTCACCCTATTATAGAAAGGATATTATTAAATTAGAAAGAGTGCTACTGGATGCTACTGGAACTTGATGGTTTGAGTTATAAGGTGAGGCTGGATAGACTGGGACTTTTTTCCCTGGAGCGTAAGAGGCTGAGGGGTGATCTTATAGAGATCTATAAAATAATGAGGGGCATAGGTCAGCTAGAAAGTCAATATACTCTCCCAAAGGTAGGGGAGTCTAAAACTAGAGGGCACAGGTTTAAGGTGAGAGGGGAGAGATACAAAGTGTCCAGAGTGGCAATTTTTTCACACAGAGGGTGGTGAGTGTCTGGAACTAGCTGGCAGAGGTAGTAGTAGAGGCGTGTACAATTTTGTCTTTTAAAAAGCATTTAGACAGTTACATTGGTAAGATGGATATAGAGAGATATGGGCCAAATGCGGGCAATTGGGACTATCTTAGAGGTTTAAAAAAAATGACAGCATGGACAAGTTGGGCCGAAGGGCCTGTTTCCATGCTGTAAACCTCTATGACTCTATGACTCTATCCCTAGTTGCCTTTGTTCAGAGGGCAGTTTGAGAGTCAACCACGTTGCTGTGGCTCTGGAGTCACATAAAGTTAAAGTTTATTTGTTAGTCACAAGTAGGCTTACATTCACATTGCAATGAAGTTACTGTGAAAATCCCCTATGTAGGCCAGACCAGGTAAAAGACAGTAGATTTCCTTCCCTGAAGGACATTACTGAACTCGATGGGTTTTCCGGACAGTTAGAACAACATAGAACATAGAACAGTACAGCACAGAACAGGCCCTTCGGCCCACGATGTTGTGCCGAGCTTTATCTGAAACCAAGATCAAGCTATCCCACTCCCTATCATCCTGGTGTGCTCCATGTGCCTATCCAATAACCGCTTAAATGTTTCTAAAGTGTCTGACTCCACTATCACTGCAGGCAGTCCATTCCACACCCCAACCACTCTCTGCGTAAAGAACCTACCTCTGATATCCGTCCTGTATCTCCCACCACGAACCCTATAGTTATGCCCCCTTGTAATAGCTCCATCCACCCGAGGAAATAGTCTTTGAACGTTCACTCTATCTATCCCCTTCATCATTTTATACACCTCTATTAAGTCTCCCCTCAGCCTCCTCCGCTCCAGAGAGAACAGCCCTAGCTCCCTCAACCTTTCCTCATATGACCTACCCTCCAAACCAGGCAGCATCCTGGTAAATCTCCTCTGCACTCTTTCCAGCGCTTCCACATCCTTCTTATAGTGAGGTGACCAGAACTGCACACACTATTCCAAATGTGGTCTCACCAAGGTCCTGTACAGTTGCAGCATAACCCCACGGCTCTTAAACTCCAACCCCCTGTTAATAAAAGCTAACACACTATAGGCCTTCTTCACAGCTCTATCCACTTGACTGGCAACCTTTAGAGATCTGTGGATATGGACCCCAAGATCTCTCTGTTCCTCCACAGTCTTCAGAACCCTACCTTTGACTGTGTAATCCACATTTAAATTTGTCCTACCAAAATGAATCACCTCACATTTATCAGGGTTAAACTCCATTTGCCATTTTTCAGCCCAGCTTTGCATCCTATCTATGTCTCTTTGCAGCCTACAACAGCCCTCCACCTCATCCACTACTCCACCAATCTTGGTGTCATCAGCAAATTTACTGATCCACCCTTCAGCCCCCTCCTCTAAGTCATTAATAAAAATCACAAAGAGCAGAGGACCAAGCACTGATCCCTGCGGCACACCGCTAGCAACCTGCCTCCAATCCGAAAATTTTCCATCGACCACCACCCTCTGTCTTCGGTCAGACAGCCAGTTACCTATCCAATCGGCCAACTTTCCCTCTATCCCACACCTCCTCACTTTCATCATAAGCCGACCATGGGGGACCTTATCAAACGCCTTACTAAAATCCATGTATATGACATCAACTGCCCTACCTTCATCAACACACTTAGTTACCTCCTCAAAAAATTCTATCAAATTTGTGAGGCACGACTTGCCCTTCACGAATCCGTGCTGACTATCTCGGATTAATCCGCATCTTTCTAAATGGTCGTAAATCCCATCCCTAAGGACCCTTTCCATCAATTTACCAACCACCGAAGTAAGACTAACCGGTCTATAATTACCAGGGTCATTTCTATTCCCTTTCTTAAACAGAGGAACAACATTCGCCATTCTCCAGTCCTCTGGCACCATCCCCGTGGACAGCGAGGACCCAAAGATCAAAGCCAAAGGCTCTGCAATCTCATCCCTTGCCTCCCAAAGAATCCTAGGATACATTTCATCAGGCCCAGGGGACTTATCGACCTTCAGTTTATTCAAAACTGCCAAGACATCCTCCCTCCGAACATCTATTTCCTCCAGCCTATTAGCCTGTAACACCTTCTCTTCCTCAAAAACATGGCCCCTCTCCTTGGTGAACACTGAAGAAAAGTATTCATTCATCACCTCGCCTATCTCTACTGACTCCATACACAAGTTCCCACTACTGTCCTTGACCGGCCCTAACCTCACCCAGTTGACAATAGTTTCAGATTTTTACTAATCGATTGAATTCAAATTCTACCAGTTACCATGGTGAGATTTCAACTTGTGTCCCCTGGATGTTGGCCTAAACCACTGGATTACTAATCACTTTACTGGTGGCCTTCACATGTTTATAATAAATAGACCACACACTGAATTTAAACAAATGAACATTTTAACATTTGCAAGTTTTCCTGCAGTGTAAATTCACGGTCAGTGACATTCGTCTGGATTCAGCATCAGGCTCCTGCTCTTTGCCTCAGGACTGAATGTGCCGCCGTCGCATCCCGGTGTCCAAAAGGGCAAGCTCCACCTTAAACCCATAATCCAGCCTGACACTCGCCAATAACATCCATTTACATAGCGCCTTTGACATAAAATAAAACCCCAGGGTGCAATCCAACAGAGATTGACACTGGGAGGAAATGTTAGGAACCGTGACCAACAGCTTAGACGGTCGATGGGTTTACCCAGACGATCAACAGTGACCCTGGTTTAGGAATATTTGAGAAGGAATTGGTTAAACTGCCATTGACTGCGATGCAAAGCGATGGAGAGTGCACTCTGAGTCCAGCTGTACCCGATAGAAAGGTCTTCTCAGACTTCCCTCCCAGCTTGTTTTGAATAGTGCCAATCATTGTACTTTACAACTCTTGTTAATCATTCTTTCACTCAGTGTATCATTTGCACCCAAATCTACATTTAATTTCCTTAAATTTTATTAGGGATTGTAATGTTACTGTTCTAGAAATGTTGACAGCTTATTTTCTCTCAGTATTTATTATCTGCCGCCCTTACTGTGACCCTGTCGAGCAGTTAGAGCAGGAACCTGGACAAAACCCAAGGGTAAATCTTATGATTAACTAAGTGTAGAGGCCAAAGAGCTTGAGGTGCAGTCCTCGATAAGCTGTTTCTAAGCTGCTGTTAACACCTTTCTATTGAATGCCGTGGCTACAAGAGCAGGTCAGGGGTTAGGGAATTCTGTGGTGAGTAACTCACCTCCTGACTCCACAAAGCCCGTCCACCAACTACAAGGCACAAGTCAGGGGTGTGATGGAATACTCTCCGCTTGCCTGGTTGGGTGCAGCTCCAACAACACTCAAGAAGCTTGACACCACCCAGGACAAAGCAGCCCCGCTTGATTGGCACCACATCCACAAATATTCACTCCTTCCACCACTGACGCGCAGTGACAGCCGTGTGTACCATCTACAAGATGCACTGCAGCAACTCACCGAGGATCCTTCAGCAACAGCTTCCAAACCCATGACCACTATCATCTAGAAGGTATAGAGCAAAGACTGGTCAAGGAAGCTAGTATAGAGGAAACCAGTTATGATTGGATTGAATATTAGAGCAAGTTCGAGGGGCTGAATGGCCTTCTCCTGTTCCTATGCATGGCCACCTGGTTAAGACAAAGCAACCTACTTGATTGACGCCCCAATTGCCACCTTCAACATTCACTCCCCCCACCACCGATGAACAGTGGCAGTCGTGTGTACATCTACAAGATGCACTGCAGAAACTCACTGAGGTTCCTTAGACAGCACCTTCTAAACCCATAACCACTACCACCTAGAAGGACAAGGGCAGCAGATACCTGGGAACACCACCACCTGCAAGTTCCCCTCCAAGCCACTCACCATCCTGACATGGAAATATATCACTGTTCCTTCTTTGTGGCTGGGTCAAAATCCTGGAATTCCCGCCCTAACAGCACTGTGGGTGTGCCTACACCTCGTGGACTGTAGCGGTTCAAGAAGACAGCTCACTACCACCTTCTAAAGGGTAATTAGAGATGGGCAATAAATACTGGCCTTATATCCCTGAGAATGAAGAAAAAATAAATTAGTTAAGAGGTAGAAAAAGAGGCGGAGGGGTTCTGCTTCTGAGGGCAGGTTCTGGCTCAGCTGTGATATTCCTCACAGTGCAATGGGTTGTCAGGGTGAATACATGGCCATTGGGAGTGGGTATTTGAGTTCCTCTGTCTGTAATATTAAACTGCACTTTCAGCAGAAAAACTGTGAATGGAGATGAAAGGATGAGAGGTTCTGTGTACTGATTGCAGATTAGATTTCTTCCATTCACTTTCTCTCTTGGTTTCTCTCAATCACTCTGTCTTTCTATCTCTGTCTCTATTACTGTCTGTCTCTCTGTCTCTGTCTCTATTACTGTCTGTCTCTCTGTCTCTGTCTCTATTACTGTCTGTCTCTCTGTCTCTGTCTCTATCACTGTCTGTCTCTCTATCGCGCTGTCTATATCAATTTTTCTCACTCTTGTGAATGTTCCCAATGGTGGGGGAGTCCAGAACTAGGGGTCATAGTTTTGAGGATAAGGGGTAAACCTTTTAGAACTGAGGTGAGGAGAAATTTCTTCACCCAGAGGATGGTGAATGTGTGGAATTCACTATCACAGAATGTAGTTGAGGCCAAAACGTTGTCTGATTTCAAGAAGAAATTAGATTTCGCTCTTGGGGCGAAAGGGCTCGAGGGATATGGGGGGAAGGGGGGGATCAGGATATTTAATTTGATGATCAGTCATGATCAAAGTGAATGGCGGAGCCTGGCTCGAAGGGCCGAATGGCCTCCTCCTGCTTCTAGTTTCTATGCCTTGTACAACTGCGCTTTCTCTTGCACTCTCTATGTCTCCCTTATTTTCTCCATCTCTCCTTAGCTCTCGCTCTCTCACTCTCTCTCTCTCCCTTTCTCACTCTCACTGCAGCCTGTACAATGGTGGGGGAGTGGGGGTGGGTCGGGAGGTGGGGGGGGGGGGGTTGGCGTGCGGTTGTTTATTTATCTCTCGCTCTATCTCTCCCTCTCTCTCTCTCTCTCTCTTTCCCTTTCTCACTCTCACTGCAGTCTGTATAATGGCGGGGGTGGGGGGAGGTGTTTCTCTATCTATCTCTCGCTCTATCTCTCCCTCTCTCTCTCTCTCTCTTTCTCTCTCTCACTCTCACTGCAGTCTGTACAATGGCGGGGGGTGCGGGTGGGGATGGGGGTGGGGGAGAGGTGTTTCTCTGTATTAGTTTTTCTCAGTCACCTGCCTGGCCACTTCTCCCAACTCATAATTAAATGCTGAAGGCAAAAGTAATGAATGTTAATTGGCCATCTGCAGAAAGACTAATTAAAATCTACCCTGCTGGGTATAAAGAATACCTGGGAACCAGGACTGGGAGACAGAGCGGGGCACAGACAGAGAGAGGGAGAGAGGGAGGGGGAGAGAGAGACAAGAGAGAGGGAGGGGGAGAGAGACAGAAAGAGAATGAGGGAGAAACGGAGAGAGAACGAGGGAGAGATGGAGAGAGAATGAGGGAGAGACAGACAGAAAGAGAGAGATAGAGAGACAGAGGTAGAGAGAGGGATGCAGAAAGAGAGCAAGGGAGAGACAGAAAGGGAACGAGGGAGAGACGGAGAGAGAGAGAGACAGAGAGAGATAGAGAGACAGAGATAGAGGGAGAGAGAAAGAGAGAGACAGAGAGAAGGGGAGATAGAGAGAAGAGAAAGACAGAGGGAGGGAGAGAGAGAAAAACCAGATACAGAGAGCGAGAGAGACAGAGAGAGTTTATTTAAAAGTTTATTTTGTTCGTGTCACAAGTAGGCTTACTCACACTGCAATGAAGTTACTGTGAAAATCCCCGAGTTGCCACACTCTGGCACCTGTTCAGGTAACACTGAGGGAGAATTTAGCATGGCCAATGCATCTAATCAGGGCATCTTTCGGACTGTGGGAGCACCTGGAGACACTGGGAGAATGTACAAACTCTGCACAGACAATGACCCAAATCGGGAATCGAACCTGGGTCAGTGGCACTGTGAGGCAGCGGTGCTAACCACTGTAGGAAGGAAGAGAGACAGAGAGAAATTTTGAGAGATATGAACAGAAAGGTGGGAAGGAGACTGAGAGAGAGGGAGAGAGACAGGAAGGTAGAGAGAAAGAGAGAAGTGAAGGCAGAGACAGAGCGAGAGAGGCAGAGAGAGGTAAACAGAAAGAGACAGGAAAAAGGGAGAGACAGAGAGAGTCAGAGGTGGGGAAAGACAGACAGAGTGGGGCAGAGAGAGGAGAGAGAGATAACTCAGAGTCAGACAGAGATTGGCAATGTTTTCAGATAATTCCTGTTCTGGATGAGTCTTCAAACTACTTGTACAAAATTCCTGTTTTCCCCTCCAGGTGTTATCCAATGAAAATGTAAAGAACAGAGTGGTCCGAATCACACAGGCAGAACGAGTAAAAGAAGGAGTGGTGAACACGTTCACACTCACTCACTCACACACAGAGGCACACACACAGGGTCACACACACACGCACAGGGTCACACACACACACACAGGATCACACACACACGCACAGGGTCACACACACACGCACAGGGTCACACACACACACACAGGGTCACACACACACGCACAGGGTCACACACACACGCACAGGGTCACACACACACACAGGGTCACACACACACGCACAGGGTCACACACACACGCACAGGGTCACACACACACACAGGATCACACACACACACACAGGGTCACACACACACGCACAGGGTCACACACACACGCACAGGGTCACACACACACACAGGATCACACACACACACACAGGGTCACACACACACGCACAGGGTCACACACACACACACAGGGTCACACACACACGCACAGGGTCACACACACACGCACAGGGTCACACACACGCACAGGGTCACACACACATGCACAGGGTCACACACACATGCACAGGGTCACACACACACGCACAGGGTCACACACACACGCACAGGGTCACACACACACACACAGGGTCACACACACACGCACAGGGTCACACACACACGCACAGGGTCACACACACTCACTCACACAGTCACAAGGTCACACACACACATACACAGTCACACACACATATACGCACACAGTTGCACAGTCACACACACACAGACAAGCACATACATACAATTGCACACACACATACACACACACAGTCACACAGACACAGACACACAGACTCACAGATGCACACAATTACACACACAGACACAGACATACATACGTTCACACACACAGACACAGATACACACACTGGCACATCGATACACTTACCCACACACAGACACAGAGATAGACTGGTACACACACACACACAAAGAATGATTGGGACTGAGGTAGAGAGGTGCACGCAAGTACACACACAGACACATATATAAATAATCACAGAGATATATGGACTCACAAATGGAGTAAGACAGATACACACAAACACACACAGACACACACACAGACACACCCTCACACACACCCACACACACACACACACCCACACACACACATACTATGGGGTTAGAATAAGTGAGTATTTGAGTCAGTAAGATGATAGAAAGAGGGAGACAGTTCTTGGGGTGACAGACCTTTCCTACATTCAAGGTCTGGTTAAGTGCCAGGGAAAAGCCATTGATCTGAAATGTTGACTCTCTCTCTCTCTCTCTCTCTCTGCACAGATGCAGTTTGAGCTGCTAAGGGTTTTCAGCAGGTTCAGGTTTGATTCCAGGTTAAGCTGTTGTTTGCGGAGCTCCATCGGGTGTTCAGTCCATCTATATGTCCACTCCACTCCAGTAAGTTTTATTGCCTCTGACATTGCCAGCTCACCTCTCCGACACAATCCTTGCATTAACCTGTGATCAGACACTTCAGCTATTCTCTCAGTGTTTTCCTGCACCTCTGCTCAGTCACTCAGACCTGCCAGAATCTGCTCTGTATCTGCTTTTATCATTCATTGACAGGATGTGGGTGTCACTGACTGGGCCAGCATTCATTCCCCATCTCTAACCGTCCTTGAGAAGGTGGTGGTGAGCTGCCTCCTCAAACCGCCTCAGTCCCTGAGGTGTACGTACACCCACAGTGCTGTTAGGGACAGAGTTCCAGGGTTTTGACCTGTGAAGGAACAGCGATATATTTTCAAATCAGGACAGTGAGTGACTTGGAAGGGAACCTCCAAGTGGTGGCGTTCCCAGGTATCTGCTTCTTGTCCCTCTTTATGGAAGTGGTCATGGGTTTGGAAGGTGCTGTCTCAGGTAAATTGGTGCAGTGCATCTTGTAGATGGTACACACCGCTGCCACTCTCATTGGTGGTGCAGGGGGTGAATTTTGAAGATCCCAATCTTTGCTTTGCCTCACTGAGGTGGCCATGCATCGGAACAGGAGCAGGCCATTCAGTCCCTCAAACTCATTCTAATCCCTTCAGCCCAATCATGACTGGTCTCTATATGAGCTTCCTTTACCAGTCTTTGCTTCATCCCTGTTAATATCTTATCCAGCAATTGGGGAGGGTGTTGCGCTGGATTGCAACCAATTGCTACTCAGCCAAGTTAAAGAGGTTAATCAGTTACTCAAGTTGGTTGCACTGGTAAGGCAGCAGGTCAAACATTACAGCGGTTGAGTGAGAGAGTTCATAGCCTGAGAACCCAAAGGAACTGCTCCATAACTCTGAGGAAATGGAACAATAATTCACCGAGTCAAACCTCCCCCACGCCCCCGCCCCCGCCCATACCTCCCTGTCTACTCAGACTGTGACTGTGCTGTCAGACCCAGCACAGACCCTGTCAGACCCAGCACAGACCCTGTCAGACCCAGCACAGACCCTGTCAGACCCAGCACAGACCCTGTCAGACCCAGCACAGACCCTGTCAGACCCAGCACAGACCCTGTCAGACCCAGCACAGACCCTGTCAGACCCAGCACAGACCCTGTCAGACCCAGCACAGACCCTGTCAGACCCAGCACAGACCCTGTCAGACCCAGCACAGACCCTGTCAGACCCAGCACAGACCCTGTCAGACCCAGCACAGACCCTGTCAGACCCAGCACAGACCCTGTCAGACCCAGCACAGACCCTGTCAGACCCAGCACAGACCCACAGCTCAGTGTCCCCCGCACCATGCTCAGACACTGATGTCGACCTCACTCCTTCTCAGTGATAGCCCGGCTGTGCAGCTAAACCCTGGCAGCACATCAGGACCAAGAATCGGATCAGGAATGGGTGTGGGATCCGTACCGGGCTCAGAGTCAGGATTAGGATCAATGTTGGGATCAGGGAATACGAGGATTAGAGTCAGGTTCAGGATTACAGTTGGGATCAGGTTTGGAGTCCAGTTCAGGTTGAGGATATGGATCGGGGCGGGTTTGGAACCAGGATCAGGTTTGAAACTCTGCTTTCTGAGAAGATAAAGGTCTGCAATTGGCAAGGAAATGATCAGTCCTGATTATAATGTGTTCATTATATCAGTAATATATCTCCATTTCAGCCGTGTCTCTTTTTATGACATGGCTGATACTCCCCACCCCACAATATTACCTATATATTATCGATACATACAATGTTATCTATATATATATATACATACACAATATATATATGGAATTTGGAGAAAGGTTTGCATTTCTACAGCACCTTTCACAACCTCAGGATATCTCAAAGGGCTTTACAACCGATGAAGTATTTTTATGAGCAATCGCTCTGTAACATAACAAAGAATCTGTTCTCTCGGCTGGACTAAGGTGGACTTCGGAAAAGAGAGGAGGAGAGATTATTCTGATGTCCGAATTAATATCTATTCTTCAATCTACATCACTGGGATGGATTATCTGGTCTGGATTATCTGGTCATTTTCACACATTTGTTTGTGGGATTTTGTAGAGCACAGATACGGGGAGGCAGTAGCGTAGTGGTGTTATCACTGGGCTAGTAATCCAGTGAGCCAGGTTCAAATCCCACCATGGCACATGGCAAAAGTTTTAAAAATTCAATTAATATAAAGCTAGTCTCAGTAATAGGACTAGAATCTCCAGGTGGTGATGTTCCCATGTATCTGCTGCCCTTGTCCTTCTAGATGGAAGTGGTTGTGGGTTTGGAAGGTGCTGTCTCAGGATCTTTGGTGAATTGCTGCAGTGCATCTTGTAGATAGTACACACTGCTGCTACTGAGCGACGGTGGTGGAGGGATTGAATGTTTGTGGATGTGGTGCCAATCAAGCGGGGCTGCTTTGTCCTAGATGGTGTCAAGTTTCTAGAGTGTTGTTGGAGCTGCACCCATCCAGGCAAGTGGGGAGCATTCCATCACACTCCTGACTTGTGCCTTGGGGAAGCACAAGTCTTTGGGGAGTCAGGAGGTGAGTTACTCGCCACGGAATTCCCAGCCTCTGACCTGCTCTTGTAGTCACAGTATTTCTATGGCTGGTCCAGTTTAGTTTCTGCTCAGTGGTAACCCCCAGGATGTTGATAGTGGGAGATTCAGTGATGAATCCACGCCTGACCTTGTGATGATGAAGCGGCTGAAGATGGTTGTGGCTTTACCACATTGGAACCTCATTGTCCTCAGTCTTGGTCAGGGTCAGCTGGCCGTATGCCACCAACTGGGGCACTCACAGGCTGATGGCCAGCAGGATTGGGGATACCCTCACCCTAGAGGGGGCAATAGATGCCCCTGGATCTAAGGCCACTCCTCCCGATATTGACTCTGTGTGAAATCAGTGAGAGATCGCTGTGACAACCTGAAATTCCAGCAACTTAGATGCCAGCCATCTGCGCTTCCGTGGCAACCGGGCCTGCTGTCAGAGGCTTCATGGTAGGCTTGGAGGAATGTGTCTGTGACATTGATGGGTGCCTGGTCAGTCCATGTTGCTGATGTCAGCCGGCTGCTATGGGCAGCAGCTGTGTCTCTGAGTCCATAAGAACATAAGAAATAGGAACAGGAGTAGGCCATCTAGCCCCTCGAGCCTGCCCCGCCATTCAATAAGATCATGGCTGATCTGAAGTGGATCAGTTCCACTTACCCGCCTGATCCCTCTAACCCCTAATTCCCTTACCGATCAGGAATCCATCTGTCCGTGATTTAAACATTATCAGCGAGGTAGCCTCCACCACTTCAGTGGGCAGAGAATTCCAGAGATTCACCACCCTCTGAGAGAAGAAGTTCCTCCTCAACTCTGTCTTAAACTGACCTCCCTTTATTTTGAGGCTACCCTATCCAGTCCCTTCATTATCTTATAAGTCTCTATAAGATCCCCCCTCAGCCTTCTAAATTCCAACGAGTACAAACCCAATCTGCTCAGTCTCTCCTCATAATCAACACCCCTCATCTCTGGTATCAACCTGGTGAACCTTCTCTGCACTCCCTCCAAGGCCAATATATCCTTCCGCAAATAAGGGGACCAATACTGCACACAGTATTCCAGCTGCGGCCTCACCAATGCCCTGTACAGATGCAACAAGACATCTCTGCTTTTATATTCTATCCCCCTTGCGATATAGGCCAACATCCCATTTGCCTTCTTAAACAACAAAGAACAAAGAACAGTACAGCACAGGAAACAGGCCCTTCGGCCCTCCAAGCCTGTGCCGCTCCTTGGTCCAACTAGACCAATCGTTTGTATCCCTCCATTCCCAGGCTGCTCATGTGACTATCCAGGTAAGTCTTAAACGATGTCAGCGTGCCTGCCTCCACCACCCTACTTGGCAGCGCATTCCAGGCCCCCACCACCCTCTGTGTAAAAAACGTCCCTCTGATATCTGAGTTATACTTCGCCCCTCTCAGCTTGAGCCCGTGACCCCTCGTGATCGTCACCTCCGACCTGGGAAAAAGCTTCCCACTGTTCACCCTATCTATACCCTTCATAATCTTGTACACCTCTATTAGATCTCCCCTCATTCTCCGTCTTTCCAAGGAGAACAACCCCAGTCTACCCAATCTCTCCTCATAGCTAAGACCCTCCATACCAGGCAACATCCTGGTAAACCTTCTCTGCACTCTCTCTAACGCCTCCACGTCCTTCTGGTAGTGCGGCGACCAGAACTGGACGCAGTACTCCAAATGTGGCCTAACCAGCGTTCTATACAGCTGCATCATCAGACTCCAGCTTTTATACTCTATACCCCGTCCTATAAAGGCAAGCATACCATATGTCTTCTTCACCACCTTCTCCACCTGTGTTGCCACCTTCAAGGATTTGTGGACTTGCACACCTAGGTCCCTCTGTGTTTCTATACTCCTGATGACTCTGCCATTTATTGTATAACTCCTCCCTACATTATTTCTTCCAAAATGCATCACTTCGCATTTATCGGGATTAAACTCCATCTGCTACCTCTCCGCCCAATTTTCCAGCCTATTTCTTGATCACCTGTTGCAGTTGCAGACTGGGTTTTTGCATCTCAAGCACAAAGACCTCCAGGTCCCTTTGCACGTTGTAATTTTTTTCCATTTAGATAATAATCCAATTTGCTATTATTTCCTCCAAAGTGAATAACCTCACATTTGTCCACAAGTTGTGGGTTCAAATCCCACTCCAGGAGTTGAGGGCCTTACCTGGGCTGCCGCTCCCAGGGCAGTGCTGAGGGACTGCTGCATTGTCATAGGAGCCTAATGGATGAGGCATTAACCCTCTTGGGTGCAGGTAAAAGATGCCATGGTCACTATTTGGAAGGAGAGCAGGGGAATTTGCCCCTAGTGTACAGACCAACATTTATCCTCCAACCGACACTACTAAAAACAGCTGATCTGGTCATTGCTAACATTTCAAATCTGAGTGACACAAGAGTCATCCAGACTCGAAACATTGGCTCTATTCGCTCTCCTGTCAGACCTGCTGAGATTTTCCAGCATTCTCTGTCTCTCACATTCCAGCACCCGCAGTATTTTGCTTTGTTTGTGGGAGTTTGCTATGTGTTAATTAGTTGTTGTAATTCCAACAGAGACGGCACTGAAGAAGGTACTTCATCGACTGTGAAGTTCTCTGGATTTTTGTTTTTGATGGTATAAAAGGCAGTTTATAAATGCAAACCTTTCTTTCAATTTTTCTCCACGAGTCTCCTTTAATAAAGGGTGCTGAGGCTGGCTGATTTGTGGTCTTATACCGCCCTCTGGTGATCTAATCTGGTAGCAAATGCCATACTTTAACCTTGTTGTTAAAACTCATACTGTATTTACCCCAGTCCAACGCCGGCATCTCCACATCATGATCTAATCTGGGACAGCTTTTTACAGTTATATGCACTGGACCCATTGTGTTCCAGTGCAGCAGTTACCAGGTTTAAACCCCTCACCTCTTCTCCTGAGTTAACCAAGAAGCGACCAAGCACTGATTTTTCCTCCACTTCCAGCCTCTCCTGATTCCTCCCCTCTCTTTGCCCCAACATTAACAGCCACGTAGCAACTCTCCGCTCATTCGGACACTATCTTTGTTTCTTTACTATATCCTTTGCCATTCTCTGTTATTTAATCTCTCCCGCCCTCCACCTTGGAGCCTCCGGCTGGAGTTTTACCGGCACGCCAGCCCGAGGCTCGGGAGATCGCACCCGAGGCCAACGGAGAATGCCACTCTGCAAGCCTCAAAATCGGGGCAGTAGTGCCGGTAAAATCAGAGCCTCCGTCTTCCTTCAGTTCTGGGGTAAGGACATCAACCATGATCATAATGAATGGTGGAGCAGGCTCCAAGGGCCAAGTAGCCTGCAGCCTAAAACATTAACTCCGTTTCTCTCTCCGCAGATGCTGCCTGACCTGCTGAGTTTTTCCAGCATTTGTTCTGCTCTGGTTCCTCTTATGCCTGGTTCCACCCCAGTGAAATACCTTGAGGCATATTTTAAAAGTTCTCCATCAAAAGGCGTTTGATAAAGTACTGATGAGTGGCCTTGCCAGCAATCCTGAACAGTCTGTAATTAAAGGGAGGTTGCAGCACCGATGCACCCATTGTCGAAGGAATGGAAAACAGGATTCTGGTGAACGAGTGTCTTTGAGTTGCAAGAGAGATAGAGTATGGGCTTTTCAGGATCCAGAATCAGGGCTGAGGCGACATTTTGATGTGTGTTAAAAACTTGGACTTGTGGTGCAGGCAATATTGAAATTTACAGGTGACACAAATCTTACCAAAAAAACGCTAAGTGCCGAATGAGTGTGAAAATGGGAGAGAATCGCACTCATTTTTCAGCGAGCTTGCAGACACGATCTTATGGCACAGTGCAAAAAGAGCGGCAAAGTGTGTAATAATGCCAGTGGAGGGAGTGGATGGAGTCTATTCTCACCGGAAAGCTGGCTGCTCACACAAGAGTGCGCTATTGCGCTTGTGCAGATCTCTGTTCTATGCAACAGAACAGAGAGATCTGTCAGTCTCCCAACTTCCCTGGATATCGCCACCCCACCACCGCCCCCCACCCCCCCAGATCGCAGGCCTCCCCAGCTGATTGCCCCCTTATCCCCTCGATATCACTCTGATATCCCCCCCAACCCTGGTTGATAGCTGTCCTGATACCCCCACCCGCGCCCCCGCCACCCCCGCCAGCCAACCACACTGTCCCACCCCCAGCCAATCAGCCCCCAACCCCCTCCTCGGCCCGTTCAATCGCTGCCCCGGTCAATCCCCAATTGTAGAGTGTGCAGCTCCCCCACTCCCATTAGTCCCCACCCCCATCATGGCCTCATCCTTCCCAGTGGGCAGTGCCAGTCTGGCACAGTCGGAGTCCCAAGCTGGCAGTGCCAGGTTGGCATTGCCCAAGGGATCTTGTCCTCCCCCCCCACCACCTCTCCCAGTCCCGACAACCCAGGGAACCTCAATTGCCTCTGGACCCACCGGCAAGGACATCACAACAGGTCCCCATCGATGGGGACCATACGCGACCCTCGCTGGTGAGGACCTTCACCGGCAAGGCTGCTAAGGAAGTAAGCCCAGACGATTGCATCCCGGGCTCACTTATAATAGTTAAATAAAGATTTAAATATTTAAAGGGCTGACGGCTGATGACACCCACAAAGCAGGGCCAGTAAGATCGTGAGAGGAGAGACATCAGGCGCAAACCCGGTTTTCCACCCACTCACTGCGATCTTACTGGCTCTTACCAGAGGTGAATTGGAGGTGGGGGGAGAGAGAGAGAGTCAGACAGACTGTGAGGTTATCTAACCCCTCACTCTCTCCCAGCCACACATGTCCCCATGAATCTGGACGGTGGCAACTTGACACCATCCCTGGTGCCATGCACCACCTGAATGGGCTGCCAACCGTTGCCTCACCATGGCATTGGCGGGCATGGGGGGCAGACAGGTGGCTGCAACAGGGTCCCCATTGGGACATAGACATGGCTACACACACCTGTATCTCTGGTGCCGTGTCTTCCGGGAATGGCTAGCAGCTCAAACCTGATCACCCTCCAAACCGCGCCAGACCCTCCAAAGCCCCTGCACCCATGTGAGCTCCCCACCCCACACAGAGGCAGTGACTGAGACACCCCCCACCCCCACCCCGCAGCCCACACCCCCAGCCCCCACCCCGGGGGTTGGTACTCAGCTCTTCCCTCTCCTTTGCTACTGCTGCACCTGAACCAGACTGTTACCGAACAGAATGATTTACATTGGTGTGACACCTCACCGGGGAGCTGGGAATATCTGGGATGTGGGGAAGCATGCACGCCCATCTCACTAATGATGTTGAAATGAACTGTAGCAGCAGTGTGCGCTACCTATAAGATGCACTGCAGCAATTCACCAAAGATCCTGAGACAGCACCTTCCAAACTCATGACCACTCCCATCTAGAAGGACAAGGGCAGCAGATACATGGGAACACCACCACCTGCAAGTTCTCCTCTGGGCCACTCACATAGAACATAGAACATAGAACATAGAACATTACAGCGCAGAACAGGCCCTTCGGCCCACGATGTTGCACCGACCAGTTAAAAAAAAAAAAATAAACTGTGACCCTCCAACCTAAACCAATTTCTTTTCGTCCATGAACCTATCTACGGATCTCTTAAACGCCCCCAAACTAGGCGCATTTACTACTGATGCTGGCAGGGCATTCCAATCCCTCACCACCCTCTGGGTAAAGAACCTACCCCTGACATCGGTTCTATAACTACCCCCCCTCAATTTAAAGCCATGCCCCCTCGTGCTGGATTTCTCCATCAGAGGAAAAAGGCTATCACTATCCACCCTATCTAAACCTCTAATCATCTTATATGTTTCAATAAGATCCCCTCTTAGCCGCCGCCTTTCCAGCGAAAACAATCCCAAATCCCTCAGCCTCTCCTCATAGGATCTCCCCTCCATACCAGGCAACATCCTGGTAAACCTCCTCTGCACCCTCTCCAAAGCCTCCACATCCTTCCTGTAATCACCATCCTGACTTGGAAATATATCGCCGTTCCTTCGCAGTCGCTGAGTCAAAATCCTGGAATTCCCTCCCTAACGGCATTGTGGGTCAACCCACAGCACGTGGACTGCAGCGATTCAAGATGGCAGCTCACCACTACCTTCTCAAGGGCAACTCAAGGATGGGCAATAAATGCTGACCAGCGACGCCCATGTCCCAGGAATGAATTTAAAAATCCAGTCAAATTCCTGCTTTGTGCACATCTTGGATGCCAGTAAAAGGGGGCTCGGGAGAGGGCAAACTGCCTCACACTGGGCACAAAGCAGGGCTGGAATTCTCCCAAAAACATTCTAAGTGTTGAATTGGCGGCACGGTGGCACAGTGGTTAGCACTGCTGCTTCACAGCTCCAGGGTCCCGGGTTCGATTCCCGGCTTGGGTCACTGTCTGTGTGGAGTTTGCACATTCTCCTCGTGTCTGCGTGGGTTTCCTCCGGGTGCTCCGGTTTCCTCCCACAGTCTAAAGATGTGCGGGCTAGGTTGATTGGCCGTGCTAAATTGCCCCTTAGTGTCCCGGGATGCGTAGGTTAGAGGGATTAGCGGGTAAATGTGTAGGGATATAGTAGGGCCTGGGTGGGATTGTGGTCGGTGCAGACTCGATGGGCTGAATGGCCTGTTTCTGCACTGTAGGGTTTCTATGATATTCTATGATGGTGCGTTACAGTTCTAAAACAGGAGTAATTTACTCTGTCCTTTCCAGTGGGAGTTCAGAGAAGAATCCCCCACACTCTGGGCAATGCAAAGGCCACCCGTGTGTATAAAACCAGGGTGCGGGGCCTATTCCCGCTCGAGAAGCCAGCAGCATAGCACAGAGTGGGCCACTGCGCACGCACCAATCTGTCAGCGCCAAGATCGGCGCATGTACAGTGGCTCTGCACTGCCAGCCTCCCAATCGCTGGCCAGCCCAGCGACCCCCGCATTGCTGGCTCTCCGAGCACCCACCCCTCTGCCCCTCTCCCCCCCACCCCCACAGCCCGATTGCTGGCTTCCCAACCGTTCCCGAGCCAGTCCCAATCTCCAGCGACCCTCCCCCCCTCAACCAATTCCCCCGTCACTTACCCCCCCCCCCACAGTCCCAACGCCCCCCCCTCCCCAACAGTCCTGACTCTCCTCCCCACAGTGCTGAACCCCGCAGCAGGCTGAGCACCCCTCCCGGCCCACCACGATCTCCAGCCCAGATTGCCCCCACTCCCTGACAGTTATCCCCACCCCCCCCCCCCCCCCCCCCCACCGCAGGGACAACCCCCCCTCATCCCCTCAGCCTACCCCAATCACTGGCCTCCCTCCTTCCCCGACCGATCCCAATGGCAGATTGGCAGCAGACCCCTCACCCCCACCGCTTGCCCCATTAGGCCCTGCCCCCATATGCCCCAGCCCCTTGGCACTGCCCTATGCCCAATGGGCAGGGCCAAGGTGCCCCCTGGATATGGGCACTTTGCCCCTTGGGCAGTGCCCGGGGGCCTCGGCCCCTGGGGGGCCCCAGTTGCCCCCACTTCACTCCAGTGGTGTCAGGCCGCTAGCTCCCCTAAAGTGGGGAGCTATAGTAATCCTTGCTGGAGTGAAACACTCTAGTCGGGGGGGTAGGGTGGGGAGTGGTGAGATGTTAGCGAGCCTGGAGAATCCAGTCCCAGGCCTGCTCATCTCATTCAAATAACTATTTAAATTATTTCCTTGCCTCCCGACCAATTATCAGCACGGAGCTGACGCCGCGGGAAATCCGGCGCTGAGAAACATTATTGTGACGGGAGCGCTCCTGAGAATCCCGCTAATCGGCTGACGTGAGAATCTCCTGGCCCGCTGCGCTGTGGGAGAATCGCGGCCCTAGATTGTTTGCCCTGCGCACTGTTTCCTCAGCTCGCCGCACTGAGCGCCAGCCACAACGAGGGTGGTCAGACCACTCCGCAGATCAGAGTCTAATTCCTGTCTGTGGGAACTCCTGTTGTACAAAATAATGGCCACTTTGTAACCAGAGGCACTGCTCTGAGAGCGGATCCAACGCTTTACAATAGACGCACCCCATTCCAAAACTGCAACTGATGGTTTTTTTTATGCTGTTTGATTTTTGAGACAAAGCGACGCTATCCCAGGACACAGCAAATAGAAAGTGAGATTGCTGCAGGAATGCATGTCTCCAGCAGAGGGTGCTGCTGCTGCCACTGGAGAAACCACAGCACTGATACTAAATAAATCAACGCCTGATTTTACCAAAACTTAAATCGTGGTAAAGTCGGGCATCGGGCCTTTAACGCGATCTGCACCCGATTCTGAGCAGATTGCGGCTTTACCGACACCCGATTCGGGCGCGGGTCAGGCGCACGCCCAAATCGGGCGTCCCGACGATTTAAATGCATTTGCATGCATTTAAATCAACTTAATGAACCGCGCGCCCAACTCGACCACCAAATCCCACTTTACCGTCTTCTGGCCCGATCCGCGTCCGCGCTGTTACCGACCTGCAAAATAAAAGTCTGAAGTCGCCGCTGCAGCCTCTGAAGAGCGGGGTCAGAGACTGCAACGGCTCCCTGACCCAGGCCATCCTCTGGTCGGGGCGGGAGGGGGGTGGGAGGAGGAGAGGGGGTGACGTATCATCCCCTGGTGGGGAGGGGGTGGGGGAGTGGGAGGGGTGAGGGGTGACGTATCATCACCTGGGGGGGGGGAGGAGACGGGGTGTGACCGATCATCCCCTGGGGTGGGGGGAGGAGAGGGGGTGTGACCGATCATTCCCTAGGGGGGAGGGCGGTGGAGAGGGGATGTGATGTCTCATCCTCTGGTCAGGGGGGGTTCCGCTGCCTGTCTGCGGCCGATCCCTCCTGGCACCATCACTGGTTCACTACCAGCCACAGATTACTCTTCCCTGCAGGTGCGAGGGAGCGGGAGAGATGGCTGTGGCTGGTAGTGAACCAGTGATGGTGCCAGGAGGGATCGGCCGCAGACGGGCAGCGGAACCCCCCCGACCAGAGGATGACCGTCAGAGAGCCGCTCTCTCCGCTTTCCGCTTTTTTTTTCGCGCCCGGGCGCGCTGTCAGATTTTTTCGGCCTGCGCATGCGCAGTTCAGAGCTCCGATCGGTCCGCCAGCGCTAAGCCCCGCCCACTGCGCGGATCAGGCCGGAGCCGGCGAAACGCGTTTGGGCGCGCTGGAAAGAGGATTCCAGGCTCGGATCTATTTGACGCCCAGAACCGGCACTTCGACTCAAAATGGTAAACTTCCCCCCAGAATCTCATCCTTATCCAACAAACACTCTCAATTCACAGTAACTGGCTCTTGCCATCATACTACTGGGCGGCACAGTGGCACAGTGGTTAGCACTGCTGCCTCACAGCGCCAGGGACCCAGGTTCGATTCCCGGCTTGGGTCACTGTCTGTGCGGAGTCTGCACATTCTCCCCGTGTCTGCATGGGTTTCCTCCGGGTGCTCCGGTTTCCTCCCACAGTCCGAAAGACGTGCTGGTTAGGGTGCATTGGCCATGCTAAATTTTCCCTCAGTTTACCCGAACAGGCGCCGGAGTGTGGCGACTAGGGGATTTTCACAGTAACTTCATTGCAGTGTTAATGTAAGATAACTTGTGACACTAATAAAGAAAATTTGCACGAAAGATGCTGATAGATGGTGATGAAAGAACTGCCTCTATTATTTCGGAAATGTGCCGATAGATTCAAAAAGTTGAAATAAAAAGATTACACAGTCCAAATCTTTGTGGCAACCGCATCTGTGTAGAATATCTGATGGACTGTAATATATTTAAACATAAGAACATAAGAACTAGGAGCTGGAGTAGGCCATCTGGCCCCTCGAGCCTGCTCCGCCATTCAATAAGATCATGGCTGATCTTTTTGTGGACTCAGCTCCACTTACCCACCCGCTCACCATAACCCTTAATTCCTTTACTGTTCAAAAATTTATCTATCCTTGCCTTAAAAACATTCAATGAGGTAGCCTCAACTGCTTCTCTGGGCAGGGAATTCCACACATTCACAACCCTTTGTGTGAAGAAGTTCCTCCTCAACTCAGTCCGAAATCTGCTTCCCTTTATTTTGAGGACCCCCTGTTTACCTATGGAATATAGAGGGGGGATTAACCTGTGGAATGTACAGTGAGGGGGGATTTACCTGTGGAATGTACAGTGAGGGGGGATTTACCTGTGGAATGTACAGTGAGGGGGGATTTACCTGTGTAATATACCGTGAGGTGGGGATTTACCTGTGTAATATACAGTGAGGGGGGATTAACCTGTGGAATGTACAGTGAGGGGGGATTTACCTGTGTAATATACAGTGAGGGGGGATTTACCTGTGTAATATACAGTGAGGGGGGATTTACCTATGTAATATACAGTGAGGTGGGATTTACCTGTGGAATATACAGAGAGGGGGATTAACCTGTGTAATATACAGTGAGGGGGGATTTACCTGTGTAATATACAGAGAGGGGGATTAACCTGTGTAATATACAGTGAGGGGGGATTTACCTGTATAATATACAGTGAGGGGGGATTTACCTGTATAATATACAGTGAGGGGGGATTTACCTGTATAATATACAGTGAGGGGGGATTTACCTGTATAATATACAGTGAGGGGGGATTTACCTGTGTAATATACAGTGAGGGGGGATTTACCTGTATAATATACAGTGAGGGGGGATTTACCTGTATAATATACAGTGAGGGGGGATTTACCTGTATAATATACAGTGAGGGGGGATTTACCTGTATAATATACAGTGAGGGGGGATTTACCTGTGTAATATACACTGAGGGGGGGATTTACCTGTGTAATATACAGTGAGGGGGGATTTACCTGTGTAATATACAGTGAGGGGGGATTTACCTGTGTAATATACAGTGAGGGGGGATTTACCTGTGTAATATACAGTGAGGGGGGAATTACCTGTGTAATATACAGAGAGGGGGATTAACCTGTGTAATATACAGTGAGGGGGGATTTACCTGTGTAATATACCGTGAGGTGGGGATTTACCTGTGTAATATACAGTGAGGGGGGATTAACCTGTGGAATGTACAGTGAGGGGGGATTTACCTGTGTAATATACAGTGAGGGGGGATTTACCTGTGTAATATACAGTGAGGGGGGATTTACCTATGTAATATACAGTGAGGTGGGATTTACCTGTGTAATATACCGTGAGGTGGGGATTTACCTGTGTAATATACAGTGAGGGGGGATTAACCTGTGGAATGTACAGTGAGGGGGGATTTACCTGTGTAATATACAGTGAGGGGGGATTTACCTGTGTAATATACAGTGAGGGGGGATTTACCTATGTAATATACAGTGAGGTGGGATTTACCTGTGGAATATACAGAGAGGGGGATTAACCTGTGTAATATACAGTGAGGGGGGATTTACCTGTGTAATATACAGAGAGGGGGATTAACCTGTGTAATATACAGTGAGGGGGGATTTACCTGTATAATATACAGTGAGGGGGGATTTACCTGTATAATATACAGTGAGGGGGGATTTACCTGTATAATATACAGTGAGGGGGGATTTACCGGTGTAATATACAGTGAGGGGGGATTTACCTGTATAATATACAGTGAGGGGGGATTTACCTGTATAATATACAGTGAGGGGGGATTTACCTGTATAATATACAGTGAGGGGGGATTTACCTGTATAATATACAGTGAGGGGGGATTTACCTGTGTAATATACAGTGAGTGGGGGATTTACCTGTGTAATATACAGTGAGGGGGGATTTACCTGTGTAATATACAGTGAGGGGGGATTTACCTGTGTAATATACAGTGAGGGGGGAATTACCTGTGTAATATACAGAGAGGGGGATTAACCTGTGTAATATACAGTGAGGGGGGATTTACCTGTGTAATATACAGTGATGGGGGATTTACCTGTGTAATATACAGTGAGGGGGGATTTACCTGTGTAGTATACAGTGAGGGGGATTTACCTGTGTAATATACAGTGAGGGGGGAATTACCTGTGTAATATACAGTGAGGGAGGATTTACCTGTGTAATATACAGTGAGGGGGGAGTTACCTGTGTAATATACAGTGAGGGGGGATTTACCTGTGTAATATACAGTGATGGGGGATTTACCTGTGTAATATACAGTGAGGGGGGATTTACCTGTGTAATATACAGTGAGGGGGGATTTACCTGTGTAATATACAGTGAGGGGGATTTACCTGTGTAATATACAGTGAGGGGGGATTTACCTGTGTAATATACAGTGAGGGGGGATTTACCTGTGTAATATACAGTGAGGGGGGATTTACGTGTGTACTATACAGTGATGGGGGATTTACCTGTGTAATATACAGTGAGGGGGGATTTACCTGTGTAATATACAGTGAGGGGGATTTACCTGTGTAATATACAGTGAGGGGGGATTTACCTGTGTAATATACAGTGAGGGGGGATTTACCTGTGTAACATACAGTGAGGGGGGATTTACCTATGTAATATACAGTGAGGGGGGATTTACCTGTGTAATATACAGTGAGGGGGGATTTACCTGTGTAATATACAGTGAGGGGGGGGATTTACCTGTGTAATATACAGTGAGGGGGGATTTACCTGTGTAATATACAGTGAGTGGCATTAACCTGTGTAATATACAGTGAGGGGGGATTTACCTGTGTAATATACAGTGAGGTGGGGATTTACCTGTGTAATATACAGTGAGGGGGGATTTACCTGTGTAATATACAGTGAGGGGGATTTACCTGTGTAATATACAGTGAGGGGGGATTTACCTGTGCAATATACAGTGAGGTGGGGATTTACCTGTGAAATATACGGGGAGGGGGGGATTGACCTGTGTAATATACAGTGAGGGGGGATTTACCTGTGTAATATACAGTGAGGGGGGATTAACCTGTGGAATGTACAGTGAGGGGGGATTAACCTGTGTAATATACAGTGAGGGGGGATTTACCTGTATAATATACAGTGAGGGGGGATTTACCTGTGTAATATACAGAGAGGGGGATTAACCTGTGTAATATACAGTGAGGGGGGATTTACCTGTGTAATATACAGTGAGGGGGGATTTACCTGTGTAATATACAGTGAGGGGGGAATTACCTGTGTAATATACAGAGAGGGGGATTAACCTGTGTAATATACAGTGAGGGGGGATTTACCTGTGTAATATACCGTGAGGTGGGGATTTACCTGTGTAATATACAGTGAGGGGGGATTAACCTGTGTAATATACAGTGAGGGGGGATTTACCTGTGTAATATAGAATGAGGGGGAATTTACCTGTGTAACATACAGTGAGGGGGGATTAACCTGTGTAATATACAGTGAGGGGGATTTACCTGTATAATATACAGTGAGGGGGATTTACCTGTGTAATATACAGTGAGGGGGGATTTACCTGTGTAATATACAGTGAGGGGGATTTACCTGTGTAATATACAGTGAGGGGGGATTACCTGTGTAAAATAACAGAGAGGGGGATTAACCTGTGTAATATACAGTAAGGGGGGATTTACCTGTGTAATATACAGTGAGGGGGGATTTACCTGTGTAATATACAGTGAGGGGGATTTACCTGTGTAATATACAGTGAGGGGGGATTTACCTGTGTAATATACAGAGAGGGGGATTAACCGGTGTAATATACAGTGAGGGGGGATTAACCTGTGTAATATACAGTGAGGGGATTAACCTGTGTAATATGCAGAGAGGGGGATTTACCTGTGTAATATACAGTGAGGGGGGATTTACCTGTGTAATATACAGTGAGGGGGGATTTACCTGTGTAATATACAGTGAGGTGGGGATTTACCTGGTGTAATATACAGTGAGGTGGGGATTTACCTGTGTAATATACAGTGAGGGGGATTTACCGGTGCAATATACAGTGAGGGGGATTTACCTGTGTAATATACAGTGAGGGGAGTTTTACCTGTGTAATATACAGTGAGGGGGGATTTACCTGTGTAATATACAGTGAGGTGGGATTTACCTGTGTAATATACAGTGAGGTGGGGATTTACCTGTGTAATATACAGTGAGGGGGGATTTACCTGTGTAATATACAGTGAGGGGGGATTTACCTGTGTAATATACAGAGAGGGGGATTAACCTGTGTAATATACAGTGAGGGGGGATTTACCTGTGTAATATACAGTGAGGGGGGATTTACCTGTGTAATATACAGTGAGGGGGGATTTACCTGTGTAATATACAGAGAGGGGGATTAACCTGTGTAATATACAGTGAGGGGGGATTTACCTGTGTAATATACAGTGAGGGGGGATTTACCTGTGTAATATACAGTGAGGGGGATTTACCTGTGTAATATACAGTGAGGGGGGGATTTACCTGTGTAATATACAGTGAGGGGGGATTTACCTGTGTAATATAGAATGAGGGGGAATTTACCTGTGTAACATACAGTGAGGGGGGATTTACCTGTGTAATATACAGTGAGGGGGGATTTACCTGTGTAATATACAGTGAGGGGGGATTTACCTGTGTAATATACAGAGAGGGGGATTAACCTGTGTAATATACAGTGAGGGGGGATTTACCTGTGTAATATACAGTGAGGGGGGATTTACCTGTGTAATATACAGTGAGGGGGATTTACCTGTGTAATATTACAGTGAGGGGGGATTTACCTGTGTAATATACAGTGAGGGGGGATTTACCTGTGTAATATAGAATGAGGGGGAATTTACCTGTGTAATATACAGTGAGGGGGGATTTACCTGTGTAATATACAGTGAGGGGGGATTTACCTGTGTAATATACAGTGAGGGGGATTTACCTGTGTAATATACAGTGGGGGGGGATTTACCTGTGTAATATACAGAGAGGGGGATTACCTGTGTAATATACAGTGAGGGGGATTTACCTGTGTAATATACAGTGAGGGGGGATTTACCTGTGTAATATACAGTGAGGGGGGATTTACCTGTGTATATACAGTGAGGGGGGATTTACCTGTGTAATATACAGAGAGGGGGATTAACCTGTGTAATATACAGTGAGGGGGGATTAACCTGTGTAATATACAGTGAGGGGGATTAACCTGTGTAATATGCAGAGAGGGGGATTTACCTGTGTAATATACAGTGAGGTGGGGATTTACCTGTGTAATATACAGTGAGGGGGGATTTACCTGTGTAATATACAGTGAGGTGGGGATTTACCTGTGTAATATACAGTGAGGTGGGGATTTACCTGTGTAATATACAGTGAGGGGGATTTACCGGTGCAATATACAGTGAGGGGGGATTTACCTGTGTAATATACAGTGAGGGGAGTTTTACCTGTGTAATATACAGTGAGGGGGGATTTACCTGTGTAATATACAGTGAGGGGGGATTTACCTGTGTAATATACAGTGAGGGGGATTTACCTGTGTAATATACAGTGAGGGGGGATTTACCTGTGTAATATACAGAGAGGGGGATTAACCTGTGTAATATACAGTGAGGGGGATTTACCTGTGAAATATACAGTGAGGGGGGATTTACCTGTGTAATATACAGTGAGGGGGATTTACCTGTGTAATATACAGTGAGGGGGGATTTCCCTGTGAAATATACAGAGAGGGGTATTAACCTGTGTAATATACAGTGAGGGGGGATTTACCTGTGTAATATACAGTGAGGGGGGATTTACCTGTGTAATATACAGTGAGGGGGGATTTACCTGTGTAATATACAGAGAGGGGGATTAACCTGTGTAATATACAGTGAGGGGGATTTACCTGTGTAATAAAAAGAGAGGGGGATTAACCTGTGTAATATACAGTGAGGGGGATTAACCTGTGTAATATACAGTGAGGGGGGATTTACCTGTGTAATATACAGTGAGGGGGGATTTACCTGTGTAATATACAGTGAGGGGGGATTTACCTGTGTAATATACAGTGAGGGGGGATTTACCTGTGTAATATACAGTGAGGGGGGATTTACCTGTGTAATATACAGAGAGGGGGATTAACCTGTGTAATATACAGTGAGGGGGGATTTACCTGTATAATATACAGTGAGGGGGGATTTACCTGTGTAATATACAGTGAGGGGGGATTTACCTGTGTAATATACAGTGAGGGGGATTTACCTGTGTAATATACAGTGAGGGGGGATTTACCTGTGTAAAATACAGAGAGGGGGATTAACCTGTGTAATATACAGTAAGGGGGGATTTACCTGTGTAATATACAGTGAGGGGGGATTTACCTGTGTAATATACAGTGAGGGGGGATTTACCTGTGTAATATACAGTGAGGGGGGATTTACCTGTGTAATATACAGAGAGGGGGATTAACCGGTGTAATATACAGTGAGGGAGGATTAACCTGTGTAATATACAGTGAGGGGGATTAACCTGTGTAATATGCAGAGAGGGGGATTTACCTGTGTAATATACAGTGAGGTGGGGATTTACCTGTGTAATATACAGTGAGGGGGGATTTACCTGTGTAATATACAGTGAGGTGGGGATTTACCTGTGTAAAATACAGTGAGGTGGGGATTTACCTGTGTAATATACAGTGAGGGGGGATTTACCGGTGCAATATACAGTGAGGGGGGATTTACCTGTGTAATATACAGTGAGGGGAGTTTTACCTGTGTAATATACAGTGAGGGGGGATTTACCTGTGTAATATACAGTGAGGGGGGATTTACCTGTGTAATATACAGTGAGGGGGGATTTACCTGTGTAATATACAGTGAGGGGGGATTTACCTGTGTAATATACAGAGAGGGGGATTAACCTGTGTAATATACAGTGAGGGGGGATTTACCTGTGTAATATACAGTGAGGGGGGATTTACCTGTGTAATATACAGTGAGGGGGGATTTACCTGTGTAATATACAGTGAGGGGGGATTTACCTGTGTAATATACAGAGAGGGGGATTAACCTGTGTAATATACAGTGAGGGGGGATTTACCTGTGTAATATACAGTGAGGGGGGATTTACCTGTGTAATATACAGTGAGGGGGGATTTACCTGTGTAATATACAGTGAGGGGGGATTTACCTGTGTAATATACAGTGAGGGGGGATTTACCTGTGTAATATAGAATGAGGGGGAATTTACCTGTGTAACATACAGTGAGGGGGGATTTACCTGTGTAATATACAGTGAGGGGGGATTTACCTGTGTAATATACAGTGAGGGGGGATTTACCTGTGTAATATACAGAGAGGGGGATTAACCTGTGTAATATACAGTGAGGGGGGATTTACCTGTGTAATATACAGTGAGGGGGGATTTACCTGTGTAATATACAGTGAGGGGGGATTTACCTGTGTAATATACAGTGAGGGGGGATTTACCTGTGTAATATACAGTGAGGGGGGATTTACCTGTGTAATATAGAATGAGGGGGAATTTACCTGTGTAATATACAGTGAGGGGGGATTTACCTGTGGAATATACAGTGAGGGGGGATTTACCTGTGTAATATACAGTGAGGGGGGATTTACCTGTGTAATATACAGTGAGGGGGGATTTACCTGTGTAATATACAGAGAGGGGGATTAACCTGTGTAATATACAGTGAGGGGGGATTTACCTGTGTAATATACAGTGAGGGGGGATTTACCTGTGTAATATACAGTGAGGGGGGATTTACCTGTGTAATATACAGTGAGGGGGGATTAACCTGTGTAATATACAGTGAGGGGGGATTTACCTGTGTAATATACAGTGAGGGGGGATTTACCTGTGTAATAAACAGTGAGGGGGATTTACCTGTGTAATATACAGTGAGGGGGGATTTACCTGTGTAATAAAGAGTGAGGGGGGATTAACCTGTGTAATATACAGTGAGGGGGGATTTACCTGTGTAACATACAGTGAGGGGGGATTTACCTATATAATGTACAGTGAGGGGGATTAATCTGTGTAATATACAGTGAGAGGGGATTTACCTGTGTAATAAACAGTGAGGGGGGATTAACCTGTGTAATATACAGTGAGGGGGGATTTACCTGTGTAATATACAGTGAGGGGGGATTAACCTGTGTAATATACAGTGAGGGGGGATTTAACTGTGTAATATACAGTGAGGGGGGATTTACCTGTGTAATATACAGTGAGGGGGGATTTACCTGTGTAATATACAGTGAGGGGGGATTTACCTGTGTAATAAACAGTGAGGGGGGATTAACCTGTGTAATATACAGTGAGGGGGGATTTACCTGTGTAATATACAGTGAGGGGGGATTTACCTGTGTATATACAGTGAGGGGGGATTTACCTGTGTAATATACAGTGAGGGGGGATTTTCCTGTGTAATATACATTGAGGGGGATTTACCTGTGTAATATACAGTGAGGGGGGATTTACCTGTGTAATATACAGTGAGGGGGAATTTACCTGTGTAATAAACAGTGAGGGGGGATTAAACTGTGTAATATACAGTGAGGGGGGATTTACCTGTGTAATATACAGTGAGGGGGTATTTACCTGTGTAATATACAGTGAGGGGGGATTTACCTGTGTAATATACAGTGAGGGGGGATTTACCTGTGTAATATACAGTGAGGGGGGATTTACCTGTGTAATATACAGTGAGGGGGATTTACCTGTGTAATATACAGTGAGGGGGGATTTACCTGTGTAATATACAGTGAGGGGGGATTTACCTGTGTAATATACAGTGAGGGGGGATTTACCTGTGTAATAAACAGTGAGGGGGGATTAACCTGTGTAATATACAGTGAGGGGGGATTTACCTGTGTAATATACAGTGAGGGGGGATTAACCTGTGTAATATACAGTGAGGGGGGATTTACCTGTGTAATATACAGTGAGGGGGGATTTACCTGTGTAATAAACAGTGAGGGGGGATTTACCTGTGTAATATACAGTGAGGGGGGATTTACCTGTGTAATAAAGCGTGAGGGGGGATTAACCTGTGTAATATACAGTGAGGGGGGATTTACCTGTGTAACATACAGTGAGGGGGGATTTACCTATATAATGTACAGTGAGGGGGGATTAATCTGTGTAATATACAGTGAGAGGGGATTTACCTGTGTAATAAACAGTGAGGGGGGATTAACCTGTGTAATATACAGTGAGGGGGGATTTACCTGTGTAATATACAGTGAGGGGGGATTACCTGTGTAATATACAGTGAGGGGGATTTAACTGTGTAATATACAGTGAGGGGGGATTTACCTGTGTAATATACAGTGAGGGGGGATTTACCTGTGTAATATACAGTGAGGGGGGATTTACCTGTGTAATAAACAGTGAGGGGGGATTAACCTGTGTAATATACAGTGAGGGGGGATTTACCTGTGTAATATACAGTGAGGGGGGATTTACCTGTGTAATATACAGTGAGGGGGGATTTACCTGTGTAAATATACAGTGAGGGGGGATTTACCTGTGTAATATACAGTGAGGGGTGATTTACCTGTGTAATATACAGTGAGGGGGGATTTACCTGTGTAACATACAGTGAGGGGGGATTTACCTGTGTAATATACAGTGAGGGGGGATTTACCTGTGTAATATACAGTAAGGGGGGGGGATTTTCCTGTGTAATATACAGAGAGGGGGATTTACCTGTGTAATATACAGTGAGGGGGGATTTACCTGTGTAATATACAGTGAGGGGGATCTTCCTGTGTAATATACAGAGAGGGGGATTTACCTGTGTAATATACAGTGAGGGGGGATTTACCTGTGTAATATACAGTGAGGGGGGATCTTCCTGTGTAATATACAGAGAGGGGGATTTACCTGTGTAATATACAGTGAGGGGGGATTTACCTGTGTAATATACAGTGAGGGGGGATTTACCTGTGTAATATACAGTGAGGGGGGATTTACCTGTGTAATATACAGTGAGGGGGATTTACCTGTGTAATATACAGTGAGGGGGATTTACCTGTGTAATATACAGTGAGGGGGGATTTACCTGTGTAATATACAGTGAGGGGGGATTTACCTGTGTAACATACAGTGAGGGGGGATTTACCTGTGTAATATACAGTGAGGGGGGATTTACCTGTGTAATATACAGTAAGGGGGGGGGATTTTCCTGTGTAATATACAAGAGGGGGATTTACCTGTGTAATATACAGTGAGGGGGGATTTACCTGTGTAATATACAGTGAGGGGGGATCTTCCTGTGTAATATACAGAGAGGGGGATTTACCTGTGTAATATACAGTGAGGGGGGATTTACCTGTGTAATATACAGTGAGGGGGGATTTACCTGTGTAATATACAGTGAGGGGGGATTTACCTGTGTAACATACAGTGAGGGGGGATTTACCTGTGTAATATACAGTGAGGGGGGGGGATTTTCCTGTGTAATATACAGAGAGGGGGATTTACCTGTGTAATATACAGTGAGGGGGGATTTACCTGTGTAATATACAGTGAGGGGGGATTAACCTGTGTAATATACAGTGAGGGGGGATTTTCCTGTGTAATATACAGAGAGGGGGATTTACCTGTGTAATATACAGTGAGGGGGGATTTACCTGTGTAATATACAGTGAGGGGGGGGATTTTCCTGTGTAATATACAGAGAGGGGGATTTACCTGTGTAATATACAGAGAGGGCGGATTTACCTGTGTAATATACAGAGAGGGGAGATTTACCTGTGTAATATACAGTGAGGGGGGATTTACCTGTGTAATATACAGTGAGGGGCGATTTACCTGTGTAATATACAGTGAGGGGGGATTTACCTGTGTAATATACAGTGAGGGGGGATTTACCTGTGTAATATACAGAGAGGGCGGATTTACCTTTGTAATATACAGTGAGGGGGGATTTACCTGTGTAATATACAGTGAGGGGGGATTTACCTGTGTAATATACAGTGAGGGGGGATTTACCTGTGTAATATACAGTGAGGGGGGATTTACCTGTGTAATATACAGTGAGGGGGGATTTACCTGTGTAACATACAGTGAGGGGGGATTTACCTGTGTAATATACAGTGAGGGGGGATTTACCTGTGTAATATACAGTAAGGGGGGGGGGATTTTCCTATGTAATATACAGAGAGGGGAATTTACCTGTGTAATATACAGTGAGGGGGGATTTACCTGTGTAATATACAGTGAGGGGGGATTTTCCTGTGTAATATACAGAGAGGGGGATTTACCTGTGTAATATACAGTGAGGGGGGATTTACCTGTGTAATATACAGTGAGGGGGGATTTACCTGTGTAATATACAGTGAGGGGGGATTTACCTGTGTAACATACAGTGAGGGGGGATTTACCTGTGTAATATACAGTGAGGGGGGGATTTTCCTGTGTAATATACAGAGAGGGGGATTTACCTGTGTAATATACAGTGAGGGGGGATTTACCTGTGTAATATACAGTGAGGGGGGATTAACCTGTGTAATATAGAGTGAGGGGGGATTTTCCTGTGTAATATACAGAGAGGGGGATTTACCTGTGGAATATACAGTGAGGGGGGATTTTCCTGTGTAATATACAGTGAGGGGAGGGATTTTCCTGTGTAATATACAGAGAGGGGGATTTACCTGTGTAATATACAGAGAGGGCGGATTTACCTGTGTAATATACAGAGAGGGGAGATTTACCTGTGTAATATACAGTGAGGGGGGATTTACCTGTGTAATATACAGTGAGGGGCGATTTACCTGTGTAATATACAGTGAGGGGGGATTTACCTGTGTAATATACAGTGAGGGGGGATTTACCTGTGTAATATACAGAGAGGGCGGATTTACCTTTGTAATATACAGTGAGGGGGGATTTACCTGTGTAATATACAGTGAGGGCGGGGATTTTCCTGTGTAATATACAGAGAGGGGGATTTACCTGTGTAATATACAGTGAGGGGGGATTTACCTGTGTAATATACAGTGAGGGGGGATTTGCCTGTGTAATATACAGTGAGGGGGGATTTACCTGTGTAATATACAGTGAGGGGGGATTTACCTGTGTAATATACAGTGAGGGGGGATTTACCTGTGTAATATACAGTGAGGGGGGATTTACC
Source organism: Mustelus asterias (assembly GCF_964213995.1). Classification (NCBI taxonomy): domain Eukaryota; kingdom Metazoa; phylum Chordata; class Chondrichthyes; order Carcharhiniformes; family Triakidae; genus Mustelus; species Mustelus asterias. Next base: position 195,773,128 of record NC_135801.1, read on the forward strand.
TGTGTAATATACAGTGAGGTGGGATTTACCTGTGTACTATACAGTGAGGGGGGGATTTACCTGTGTAATATACAGTGAGGGGGGATTTGCCTGTGTAATATACAGTGAGGGGGGGATTTACCTGTGTAATATACAGTGAAGGGGGATTTACCTGTGTAATATACAGTGAGGGGGGATTTACCTGTGTAATATACAGTGAGGGGGGATTTACCTGTATGATATACAGTGAGGGGGGATTTACCTGTGTAATATACAGTGAGGGGGGATTTACCTGTGTAATATACAGTGAGGGGGGATTTACCTGTGTAATATACAGTGAGGGGGGGATTTACCTGTGTAATATACAGAGAGGGCGGATTTACCTGTGTACTATACAGTGAGGAGGGATTTACCTGTGTAATATACAGTGAGGGGGGATTTGCCTGTGTAATATACAGTGAGGGGGGATTTACCTGTATAATATACAGTGAGGGGGGATTTACCTGTGTAATATACAGTGAGGGGGGATTTACCTGTGTAATATACAGTGACGTGGGGATTTACCTGTGTAATATACAGTAAGGGGGGATTTACCTGTGTAATATACAGTGAGGGGGGATTTACCTGTGTAATATACAGTGAGGTGGGGATTTACCTGTGTAATATACAGTGAGGTGGGATTTACCTGTGTAATATACAGTGAGGGGGGATTAACCTGTGTAATATACAGTGAGGGGGGATTTACCTGTGTAATATACAGTGAGGGGGGATTTACCTGTGTAATATACAGAGAGGTGGGGATTTACCTGTGTAATATACAGTGAGGGGGGATTTACCTGTGTAATATACAGTGATGGGGGGGGGATTTACCTGTGTAATATACAGTGAGGGGGGATTTACCTGTGTAATATACAGTGAGGGGGGATTTACCTGTGTAATATACAGTGAGGGGGGATTTACCTGTGTAATATACAGTGAGGGGGGATTTACCTGTGTAATATACAGTGAGGGGGGATTTACCTGTGTAATATCCAGTGAGGGGGGATTTACCTGTGTAATATACAGTGAGGGGGGATTTACCTGTGTAATATACAGTGAGGGGGGATTTACCTGTGTAATATACAGTGAGGGGGGATTTACCTGTGTAATATACAGTGAGGGGGGATTTTCCTGTGTAATATACAGTGAGGGGGGATTTACCTGTGTAACATACAGTGAGGGGGGATTTACCTATGTAATATACAGTGAGGGGGGATTAACCTGTGTAATATACAGTGAGGGGGGATTTACCTGTGTAATAAACAGTGAGGGGGGATTTACCTGTGTAATATACAGTGAGGGGGGATTTACCTGTGTAATATACAGAGAGGGCGGATTTACCTTTGTAATATACAGTGAGGGGGGATTTACCTGTGTAATATACAGTGAGGGGGGGGATTTTCCTGTGTAATATACAGAGAGGGGGATTTACCTGTGTAATATACAGTGAGGGGGGATTTACCTGTGTAATATACAGTGAGGGGGGATTTGCCTGTGTAATATACAGTGAGGGGGGATTTACCTGTGTAATATACAGTGAGGGGGGATTTACCTGTGTAATATACAGTGAGGGGGGATTTACCTGTGTAATATACAGTGAGGGGGGATTTACCTGTGTAATATACAGTGAGGTGGGATTTACCTGTGTACTATACAGTGAGGGGGGGATTTACCTGTGTAATATACAGTGAGGGGGGATTTGCCTGTGTAATATACAGTGAGGGGGGGATTTACCTGTGTAATATACAGTGAGGGGGGATTTACCTGTGTAATATACAGTGAGGGGGGATTTACCTGTGTAATATACAGTGAGGGGGGATTTACCTGTATGATATACAGTGAGGGGGGATTTACCTGTGTAATATACAGTGAGGGGGGATTTACCTGTGTAATATACAGTGAGGGGCGATTTACCTGTGTAATATACAGTGAGGGGGGATTTACCTGTGTAATATACAGTGAGGGGGGATTTACCTGTGTAATATACAGAGAGGGCGGATTTACCTTTGTAATATACAGTGAGGGGGGATTTACCTGTGTAATATACAGTGAGGGGGGGGATTTTCCTGTGTAATATACAGAGAGGGGGATTTACCTGTGTAATATACAGTGAGGGGGGATTTACCTGTGTAATATACAGTGAGGGGGGATTTGCCTGTGTAATATACAGTGAGGGGGGATTTACCTGTGTAATATACAGTGAGGGGGGATTTACCTGTGTAATATACAGTGAGGGGGGATTTACCTGTGTAATATACAGTGAGGGGGGATTTACCTGTGTAATATACAGTGAGGTGGGATTTACCTGTGTACTATACAGTGAGGGGGGGATTTACCTGTGTAATATACAGTGAGGGGGGATTTGCCTGTGTAATATACAGTGAGGGGGGGATTTACCTGTGTAATATACAGTGAGGGGGGATTTACCTGTGTAATATACAGTGAGGGGGGATTTACCTGTGTAATATACAGTGAGGGGGGATTTACCTGTATGATATACAGTGAGGGGGGATTTACCTGTGTAATATACAGTGAGGGGGGATTTACCTGTGTAATATACAGTGAGGGGGGATTTACCTGTGTAATGTACAGTGAGGGGGGATTTACCTGTGTAATATACAGAGAGGGCGGATTTACCTGTGTACTATACAGTGAGGGGGGATTTACCTGTGTAATATACAGTGAGGGGGGATTTGCCTGTGTAATATACAGTGAGGGGGGATTTACCTGTATAATATACAGTGAGGGGGGATTTACCTGTGTAATATACAGTGAGGGGGGATTTACCTGTGTAATATACAGTGAGGTGGGGATTTACCTGTGTAATATACAGTGAGGGGGGATTTACCTGTGTAATATACAGTGAGGGGGGATTTACCTGTGTAATATACAGTGAGGTGGGATTTACCTGTGTACTATACAGTGAGGGGGGGATTTACCTGTGTAATATACAGTGAGGGGGGATTTGCCTGTGTAATATACAGTGAGGGGGGGATTTACCTGTGTAATATACAGTGAGGGGGGATTTACCTGTGTAATATACAGTGAGGGGGGATTTACCTGTGTAATATACAGTGAGGGGGGATTTACCTGTATGATATACAGTGAGGGGGGATTTACCTGTGTAATATACAGTGAGGGGGGATTTACCTGTGTAATATACAGTGAGGGGGGATTTACCTGTGTAATGTACAGTGAGGGGGGGATTTACCTGTGTAATATACAGAGAGGGCGGATTTACCTGTGTACTATACAGTGAGGGGGGATTTACCTGTGTAATATACAGTGAGGGGGGATTTGCCTGTGTAATATACAGTGAGGGGGGATTTACCTGTATAATATACAGTGAGGGGGGATTTACCTGTGTAATATACAGTGAGGGGGGATTTACCTGTGTAATATACAGTGAGGTGGGGATTTACCTGTGTAATATACAGTGAGGGGGGATTTACCTGTGTAATATACAGTGAGGGGGGATTTACCTGTGTAATATACAGTGAGGTGGGGATTTACCTGTGTAATATACAGTGAGGTGGGATTTACCTGTGTAATATACAGTGAGGGGGGATTAACCTGTGTAATATACAGTGAGGGGGGATTTACCTGTGTAATATACAGTGAGGGGGGATTTACCTGTGTAATATACAGAGAGGTGGGGATTTACCTGTGTAATATACAGTGAGGGGGGATTTACCTGTGTAATATACAGTGATGGGGGGGGGGATTTACCTGTGTAATATACAGTGAGGGGGGATTTACCTGTGTAATATACAGTGAGGGGGGATTTACCTGTATGATATACAGTGAGGGGGGATTTACCTGTGTAATATACAGTGAGGGGGGATTTACCTGTGTAATATACAGTGAGGGGCGATTTACCTGTGTAATATACAGTGAGGGGGGATTTACCTGTGTAATATACAGTGAGGGGGGATTTACCTGTGTAATATACAGAGAGGGCGGATTTACCTTTGTAATATACAGTGAGGGGGGATTTACCTGTGTAATATACAGTGAGGGGGGGGATTTTCCTGTGTAATATACAGAGAGGGGGATTTACCTGTGTAATATACAGTGAGGGGGGATTTACCTGTGTAATATACAGTGAGGGGGGATTTGCCTGTGTAATATACAGTGAGGGGGGATTTACCTGTGTAATATACAGTGAGGGGGGATTTACCTGTGTAATATACAGTGAGGGGGGATTTACCTGTGTAATATACAGTGAGGGGGGATTTACCTGTGTAATATACAGTGAGGTGGGATTTACCTGTGTACTATACAGTGAGGGGGGGATTTACCTGTGTAATATACAGTGAGGGGGGATTTGCCTGTGTAATATACAGTGAGGGGGGGATTTACCTGTGTAATATACAGTGAGGGGGGATTTACCTGTGTAATATACAGTGAGGGGGGATTTACCTGTGTAATATACAGTGAGGGGGGATTTACCTGTATGATATACAGTGAGGGGGGATTTACCTGTGTAATATACAGTGAGGGGGGATTTACCTGTGTAATATACAGTGAGGGGGGATTTACCTGTGTAATGTACAGTGAGGGGGGGATTTACCTGTGTAATATACAGAGAGGGCGGATTTACCTGTGTACTATACAGTGAGGGGGGATTTACCTGTGTAATATACAGTGAGGGGGGATTTGCCTGTGTAATATACAGTGAGGGGGGATTTACCTGTATAATATACAGTGAGGGGGGATTTACCTGTGTAATATACAGTGAGGGGGGATTTACCTGTGTAATATACAGTGAGGTGGGGATTTACCTGTGTAATATACAGTGAGGGGGGATTTACCTGTGTAATATACAGTGAGGGGGGATTTACCTGTGTAATATACAGTGAGGTGGGATTTACCTGTGTACTATACAGTGAGGGGGGGATTTACCTGTGTAATATACAGTGAGGGGGGATTTGCCTGTGTAATATACAGTGAGGGGGGGATTTACCTGTGTAATATACAGTGAGGGGGGATTTACCTGTGTAATATACAGTGAGGGGGGATTTACCTGTGTAATATACAGTGAGGGGGGATTTACCTGTATGATATACAGTGAGGGGGGATTTACCTGTGTAATATACAGTGAGGGGGGATTTACCTGTGTAATATACAGTGAGGGGGGATTTACCTGTGTAATGTACAGTGAGGGGGGGATTTACCTGTGTAATATACAGAGAGGGCGGATTTACCTGTGTACTATACAGTGAGGGGGGATTTACCTGTGTAATATACAGTGAGGGGGGATTTGCCTGTGTAATATACAGTGAGGGGGGATTTACCTGTATAATATACAGTGAGGGGGGATTTACCTGTGTAATATACAGTGAGGGGGGATTTACCTGTGTAATATACAGTGAGGTGGGGATTTACCTGTGTAATATACAGTGAGGGGGGATTTACCTGTGTAATATACAGTGAGGGGGGATTTACCTGTGTAATATACAGTGAGGTGGGGATTTACCTGTGTAATATACAGTGAGGTGGGATTTACCTGTGTAATATACAGTGAGGGGGGATTAACCTGTGTAATATACAGTGAGGGGGGATTTACCTGTGTAATATACAGTGAGGGGGGATTTACCTGTGTAATATACAGAGAGGTGGGGATTTACCTGTGTAATATACAGTGAGGGGGGATTTACCTGTGTAATATACAGTGATGGGGGGGGGGATTTACCTGTGTAATATACAGTGAGGGGGGATTTACCTGTGTAATATACAGTGAGGGGGGATTTACCTGTGTAATATACAGTGAGGGGGGATTTACCTGTGTAATATACAGTGAGGGGGGATTTACCTGTGTAATATACAGTGAGGGGGGATTTACCTGTGTAATATCCAGTGAGGGGGGATTTACCTGTGTAATATACAGTGAGGGGGGATTTACCTGTGTAATATACAGTGAGGGGGGATTTACCTGTGTAATATACAGTGAGGGGGGATTTACCTGTGTAATATACAGTGAGGGGGGATTTTCCTGTGTAATATACAGTGAGGGGGGATTTACCTGTGTAACATACAGTGAGGGGGGATTTACCTATGTAATATACAGTGAGGGGGGATTAACCTGTGTAATATACAGTGAGGGGGGATTTACCTGTGTAATAAACAGTGAGGGGGGATTAACCTGTGTAATATACAGTGAGGGGGGATTTACCTGTGTAATATACAGTGAGGGGGGATTTACCTGTGTAATATACAGTGAGGGGGGATTTACCTGTGTAATATACAGTGAGGGGGGATTTACCTGTGTAATATACAGTGAGGGGGGATTAACCTGTGTAATATACAGTGAGGGGGGATTAACCTGTGTAATATACAGTGAGGGGGGATTTACCTGTGTAATATACAGTGAGGGGGGATTTACCTGTGTAATATACAGTGAGGGGGGATTTACCTGTGTAATATACAGTGAGGGGGGATTTACCTGTGTAATATACAGTGAGGGGGGATTTACCTGTGTAATATACAGTGAGGGGGGATTTACCTGTGTAATATACAGTGAGGGGGGATTTACCTGTGTAACATACAGTGAGGGGGGATTTACCTGTGTAATATACTTTGAGGGGGGATTTACCTGTGTAATATACAGTGAGGGGGGGAGGATTTTCCTGTGTAATATACAGAGAGGGGGATTTACCTGTGTAATATACAGTGAGGGGGGATTTACCTGTGTAATATACAGTGAGGGGGGATTTTCCTGTGTAATATACAGAGAGGGGGATTGAACTGTGTAATATACAGTGAGGGGGGATTTACCTGTGTAATATACAGTGAGGGGGGATTTACCTGTGTAATATACAGTGAGGGGGGATTTACCTGTGTAACATACAGTGAGGGGGGATTTACCTGTGTAATACACATTGAGGGGGGGGGGATTTTCCGGTGTAATATACAGAGAGGGGGATTTACCTGTGTAATATACCGTGAGGGGGGATTTACCTGTGTAATATACAGTGAGGGGGGATTAACCTGTGTAATATACAGTGAGGGGGGATTTACCTGTGTAACATACAGTGAGGGGGGATTTACCTATGTAATATACAGTGAGGGGGGATTAACCTGTGTAATATACAGTGAGGGGGGATTTACCTGTGTAATAAACAGTGAGGGGGGATTAACCTGTGTAATATACAGTGAGGGGGGATTTACCTGTGTAATATACAGTGTGGGGGGATTAACCTGTGTAATATACAGTGAGGGGGGATTTACCTGTGTAATATACAGTGAGGGGGGATTTACCTGTGTAATATACAGTGAAGGGGGATTAACCTGTGTAATATACAGTGAGGGGGGATTTACCATGTGTAATAAACAGTGAGGGGGGATTAACCTGTGTAATATACAGTGAGGGGGGATTTACCTGTGTAATATACAGTGAGGGGGGATTTACCTGTGTAATATACAGTGAGGGGGGATTTACCTGTGTAATATACAGTGAGGGGGGATTTACCTGTGTAATATACAGTGAGGGGGGATTTACCTGTGTAATATACAGTGAGGGGGGATTTACCTGTGTAATATACAGTGAGGGGGGATTTACCTGTGTAACATACAGTGAGGGGGGATTTACCTGTGTAATATACAGTGAGGGGGGATTTACCTGTGTAATATAGAGTGAGGGGGGGGGGATTTTCCTGTGTAATATACAGAGAGGGGGATTTACCTGTGTAATATACAGTGAGGGGGGATTTACCTGTGTAATATACAGTGAGGGGGGATTTTCCTGTGTAATATACAGAGAGGGGGATTTAACTGTGTAATATACAGTGAGGGGGGATTTACCTGTGTAATATACAGTGAGGGGGGATTTACCTGTGTAATATACAGTGAAGGGGGATTTACCTGTGTAATATACAGTGAGGGGGGGATTTACCTGTGTAATATACAGTGAGGGGGGATTTACCTGTGTAATATACAGTGAGGGGGGATTTACCTGTATAATATACAGTGAGGGGGGATTTACCTGTGTAATATACAGTGAGGGGGGAGGTACCTGTGTAATATACAGTGAGGGGGGATTTACCTGTGTAATATGCAGTGAGGGGGGGATTTACCTGTGTAATATACAGAGAGGGCGGATTTACCTGTGTACTATACAGTGAGGGGGGATTTACCTGTGTAATATACAGTGAGGGGGGATTTGCCTGTGTAATATACAGTGAGGGGGGATTTACCTGTATAATATACAGTGAGGGGGGATTTACCTGTGTAATATACAGTGAGGGGGGATTTACCTGTGTAATATACAGTGAGGTGGGGATTTTCCTGTGTAATATACAGTGAGGGGGGATTTACCTGTGTCATATACAGTGAGGGGGGATTTACCTGTGTAATAGACAGTGAGGTGGGGATTTACCTGTGTAATATACAGTGAGGGGGGGATTTACCTGTGTAATATACAGTGAGGGGGGATTTACCTGTGTAATATACAGTGAGGGGGGATTAACCTGTGTAATATACAGTGAGGGGGGATTTACCTGTGTAACATACAGTGAGGGGGGATTTACCTATGTAATATACAGTGAGGGGGGATTAACCTGTGTAATATACAGTGAGGGGGGATTTACCTGTGTAATAAACAGTGAGGGGGGATTAACCTGTGTAATATACAGTGAGGGGGGATTTACCTGTGTAATATACAGTGTGGGGGGATTAACCTGTGTAATATACAGTGAGGGGGGATTTACCTGTGTAATATACAGTGAGGGGGGATTTACCTGTGTAATATACAGTGAAGGGGGATTAACCTGTGTAATATACAGTGAGGGGGGGATTTACCTGTGTAATAAACAGTGAGGGGGGATTAACCTGTGTAATATACAGTGAGGGGGGATTTACCTGTGTAATATACAGTGAGGGGGGATTTACCTGTGTAATATACAGTGAGGGGGGATTTACCTGTGTAATATACAGTGAGGGGGGATTTACCTGTGTAATATACAGTGAGGGGGGATTTACCTGTGTAATATACAGTGAGGGGGGATTTACCTGTGTAATATACAGTGAGGGGGGATTTACCTGTGTAACATACAGTGAGGGGGGATTTACCTGTGTAATATACAGTGAGGGGGGATTTACCTGTGTAATATAGAGTGAGGGGGGGGGGGGGATTTTCCTGTGTAATATACAGAGAGGGGGATTTACCTGTGTAATATACAGTGAGGGGGGATTTACCTGTGTAATATACAGTGAGGGGGGATTTTCCTGTGTAATATACAGAGAGGGGGATTTAACTGTGTAATATACAGTGAGGGGGGATTTACCTGTGTAATATACAGTGAGGGGGGATTTACCTGTGTAATATACAGTGAAGGGGGATTTACCTGTGTAATATACAGTGAGGGGGGGATTTACCTGTGTAATATACAGTGAGGGGGGATTTACCTGTGTAATATACAGTGAGGGGGGATTTACCTGTGTAATATACAGTGAGGGGGGATTTACCTGTGTAATATACAGTGAGGGGGGAGGTACCTGTGTAATATACAGTGAGGTGGGGATTTTCCTGTGTAATATACAGTGAGGGGGGATTTACCTGTGTCATATACAGTGAGGGGGGATTTACCTGTGTAATAGACAGTGAGGTGGGGATTTACCTGTGTAATATACAGTGAGGGGGGATTTACCTGTGTAATATACAGAGAGGGCGGATTTACCTGTGTACTATACAGTGAGGGGGGATTTACCTGTGTAATATACAGTGAGAGGGGATTTGCCTGCGTAATATACAGTGAGGGGGGATTTACCTGTATAATATACAGTGAGGGGGGATTTACCTGTGTAATATACAGTGAGGGGGGATTTACCTGTGTAATATACAGTGAGGTGGGGATTTACCTGTGTAATATACAGTGAGGGGGGATTTACCTGTGTAATATACAGTGAGGGGGGATTTACCTGTGTAATATACAGTGAGGTGGGGATTTACCTGTGTAATATACAGTGAGGGGGGATTTACCTGTGTAATATACAGTGAGGGGGGATTAACCTGTGTAATATACAGTGAGGGGGGATTTACCTGTGTAATATACAGTGAGGGGGGATTTACCTGTGTAATATACAGAGAGGTGGGGATTTACCTGTGTAATATACAGTGAGGGGGGATTTACCTGTGTAATATACAGTGATGGGGGGGGATTTACCTGTGTAATATACAGTGAGGGGGGATTTACCTGTGTAATATACAGTGAGGGGGGATTTACCTGTGTAATTTACAGTGAGGGGGGATTTACCTGTGTAATATACAGTGAGGGGGGATTTACCTGTGTAATATACAGTGAGGGGGGATTTACCTGTGTAATATACAGTGAGGGGGGATTTACCTGTGTAATATACAGTGAGGGGGGATTTACCTGTGTAATATACAGTGAGGGGGGATTTACCTGTGTAATATACAGTGAGGGGGGATTTACCTGTGTAATATACAGTGAGAGGGGATTTACCTGTGTAATATACAGTGTGGGGGGATTTACCTGTGTAACATACAGTGAGGGGGGATTTACCTATGTAATATACAGTGAGGGGGGATTAACCTGTGTAATATACAGTGAGGGGGGATTTACCTGTGTAATAAACAGTGAGGGGGGATTAACCTGTGTAATATACAGTGAGGGGGGATTTACCTGTGTAATATACAGTGAGGGGGGATTAACCTGTGTAATATACAGTGAGGGGGGATTTACCTGTGTAATATACAGTGAGGGGGGATTTACCTGTGTAATATACAGTGAGGGGGGATTAACCTGTGTAATATACAGTGAGGGGGGATTTACCTGTGTAATAAACAGTGAGGGGGGATTAACCTGTGTAATATACAGTGAGGGGGGATTTACCTGTGTAATATACAGTGAGGGGGGATTTACCTGTGTAATATACAGTGAGGGGGGATTTACCTGTGTAATATACAGTGAGGGGGGATTTACCTGTGTAATCTACAGTGAGGGGGGATTTACCTGTGTAATATACAGTGAGGGGGGATTTACCTGTGTAATATACAGTGAGGGGGGATTTACCTGTGTAACATACAGTGAGGGGGGATTTACCTGTGTAATATACAGTGAGGGGGGATTTACCTGTGTGACATACAGTGAGGGGGGGGGGGATTTTCCTGTGTAATATACAGAGAGGGGGATTTACCTGTGTAATATACAGTGAGGGGGGATTTACCTGTGTAATATACAGTGAGGGGGGATTTTCCTGTGTAATATACAGAGAGGGGGATTGAACTGTGTAATATACAGTGAGGGGGGATTTACCTGTGTAATATACAGTGAGGGGGGATTTACCTGTGTAACATACAGTGAGGGGGGATTTACCTGTGTAATATACATTGAGGGGGGGGGGATTTTCCGGTGTAATATACAGAGAGGGGGATTTACCTGTGTAATATACAGTGAGGGGGGATTTACCTGTGTAATATACAGTGAGGGGGGATTAACCTGTGTAATATACAGTGAGGGGGGATTTACCTGTGTAACATACAGTGAGGGGGGATTTACCTATGTAATATACAGTGAGGGGGGATTAACCTGTGTAATATACAGTGAGGGGGGATTTACCTGTGTAATAAACAGTGAGTGGGGATTAACCTGTGTAATATACAGTGAGGGGGGATTTACCTGTGTAATATACAGTGAGGGGGGATTAACCTGTGTAATATACAGTGAGGGGGGATTTACCTGTGTAATATACAGTGAGGGGGGATTTACCTGTGTAATATACAGTGAGGGGGGATTTACCTGTGTAATATACAGTGAGGGGGGATTTACCTGTGTAATATACAGTGAGGGGGGATTTACCTGTGTAATATACAGTGAGGGGGGATTTACCTGTGTAATATACAGTGAGGGGGGATTTACCTGTGTAATATACAGTGAGGGGGGATTTACCTGTGTAATATACAGTGAGGGGGGATTTACCTGTGTAATATACAGTGAGGGGGGATTTACCTGTGTAACATACAGTGAGGGGGGATTTACCTGTGTAATATACAGTGAGGGGGGATTTACCTGTGTAATATACAGTGAGGGGGGGGGATTTTCCCGTGTAATATACAGAGAGGGGGATTTACCTGTGTAATATACAGTGAGGGGGGATTTACCTGTGTAATATACAGTGAGGGGGGATTTTCCTGTGTAATATACAGAGAGGGGGATTTAACTGTGTAATATACAGTGAGGGGGGATTTACCTGTGTAATATACAGTGAGGGGGGATTTACCTGTGTAATATACAGTGAGGGGGGATTTACCTGTGTAATGTACAGTGAGGGGGGGATTTACCTGTGTAATATACAGTGAGGGGGGATTTACCTGTGTAATATACAGTGAGGGGGGATTTACCTGTATAATATACAGTGAGGGGGGATTTACCTGTGTAATATACAGTGAGGGGGGGAGTTACATGTGTAATATACAGTGAGGGGGGATTTACCTGTGTAATATACAGTGAGGGGGGGATTTACCTGTGTAATATACAGAGAGGGCGGATTTACCTGTGTACTATACAGTGAGGGGGGATTTACCTGTGTAATATACAGTGAGGGGGGATTTGCCTGTGTAATATACAGTGAGGGGGGATTTACCTGTATAATATACAGTGAGGGGGGATTTACCTGTGTAATATACAGTGAGGGGGGATTTACCTGTGTAATATACAGTGAGGTCGGGATTTTCCTGTGTAATATACAGTGAGGGGGGATTTACCTGTGTAATAGACAGTGAGGTGGGGATTTACCTGTGTAATATACAGTGAGGTGGGATTTACCTGTGTAATATACAGTGAGGGGGGATTTACCTGTGTAATATACAGAGAGGTGGGGATTTACCTGTGTAATATACAGTGAGGGGGGATTTACCTGTGTAATATACAGTGAGGGGGGATTTACCTGTGTAATATACAGTGAGGGGGGATTTACCTGTGTAATATACAGTGAGGGGGGATTTACCTGTGTAATATACAGTGAGGGGGGATTTACCTGTGTAATATACATTAAGGGGTATTTACCTGTGTAATATACAGTGAGGGGGGATTTACCTGTGTAATATACAGTGAGGGGGGATTTACCTGTGTAATATACAGTGAGGGGGGATTTACCTGTGTAATATACAGTGAGGGGGGATTTACCTGTGTAATATACAGTGAGGGGGGATTTACCTGTGTAATATACAGTGAGGGGGGATTTACCTGTGTAATATACAGTGAGGGGGGATTTATCTGTGTAATATACAGTGAGGGGGGATTTACCTGTGTAATAAACAGTGAGGGGGAATTAACCTGTGTAATATACACTGAGGGGGGATTTCCCTGTGTAATATACAGTGAGGGGGGATTTACCTGTGTAATATACAGTGAGGGGGGATTTACCTGTGTAATAAACAGTGAGGGGGGATAAACCTGTGTAATATACAGTGAGGGGGTATTTACCTGTGTAATATACAGGGAGGGGGGATTAACCTGTGTAATATACAGTGAGGGGGGATTTACCTGTGTAATAAACAGTGAGGGGGGATTAACCTGTGTAATATACAGTGAGGGGGGATTTACCTGTGTAACATACAGTGAGGGGGGATTTACCTGTGTAATATACAGTGAGGGGGGATTAACCTGTGTAATATACAGTGAGGGGGGATTTACCTGTGTAATAAACAGGGAGGGGGGATTAACCTGTGTAATATACAGTGAGGGGGGATTTACCTGTGTAATATACAGTGAGGGGGGATTTACCTGTGTAATATACAGTGAGGGGGGATTAACCTGTGTAATATACAGTGAGGGGGGATTTACCTGTGTAATATACAGTGAGGGGGCATTTACCTGTGTAATATACAGTGAGGGGGGATTAACCTGTGTAATATACAGTGAGGGGGGATTTCCCTGTGTAATAAACAGTGAGGGGGGATTAACCTGTGTAATATACAGTAAGGGGGGATTTACCTGTGTAATATACAGTGAGGGGGGATTTACCTGTGTAATATACAGTGAGGGGGGACTTACCTGTGTAATATACAGTGAGGGGGAATTTACCTGTGTAATATACAGTGAGGGGGGATTTACCTGTGTAATATACAGTGAGGGGGGATTTACCTGTGTAATATACAGTGAGGGGGGATTTACCTGTGTAATATACAGTGAGGGCGGATTTACCTGTGTAACAGACAGTGAGGGGGGATTTACCTGTGTAATATACAGTGAGGGGGGATTTACCTGTGTAATATACAGTGAGGGGGGATTTACCTGTGTAATATACAGTGAGGGGGGATTTACCTGTGTAATATACAGTGAGGGGGGATTTACCTGTGTAATATACAGTGCGGGCGGATTTACCTGTGTAACAGACAGTGAGGGGGGATTTACCTGTGTAATATACAGTGAGGGGGGATTTACCTGTGTAATATACAGTGAGGGGGGATTTACCTGTGTAATATACAGTGAGGGGGGATTTACCTGTGTAATATACAGTGAGGGGGGATTTACCTGTGTAGTATACAGTGAGGGGGGATTTACCTGTGTAATATACAGTGAGGGGGGATTTACCTGTGTAATATACAGTGAGGGGGGATTTACCTGTATAATATACAGTGAGGGTGGATTTACCTGTGTAATATACAGTGAGGGGGGATTTACCTGTGTAATATACAGTGAGGTGGGGATTTTCCTGTGTAATATACAGTGAGGGGGGATTTACCTGTGTAATAGACAGTGAGGTGGGGATTTACCTGTGTAATATACAGTGAGGTGGGATTTACCTGTGTAATATACAGTGAGGGGGGATTTACCTGTGTAATATACAGTGAGGGGGGATTTACCTGTGTAGTATACAGTGAGGGGGGATTTACCTGTGTAATATACAGTGAGGGGGGATTTACCTGTGTAATATACAGTGAGGGGGGATTTACCTGTATAATATACAGTGAGGGTGGATTTACCTGTGTAATATACAGTGAGGGGGGATTTACCTGTGTAATATACAGTGAGGTGGGGATTTTCCTGTGTAATATACAGTGAGGGGGGATTTACCTGTGTAATAGACAGTGAGGTGGGGATTTACCTGTGTAATATACAGTGAGGTGGGATTTACCTGTGTAATATACAGTGAGGGGGGATTTACCTGTGTAATATACAGAGAGGTGGGGATTTACCTGTGTAATATACAGTGAGGGGGGATTTACCTGTGTAATATACAGTGAGGGGGGATTTACCTGTGTAATATACAGTGAGGGGGGATTTACCTGTGTAATATACAGTGAGGGGGGATTTACCTGTGTAATATACAGTGAGGGGGGACTTACCTGTGTAATATACAGTGAGGGGGGATTTACCTGTGTAATATACAGTGAGGGGGGATTTACCTGTGTAATATACAGTGAGGGGGGATTTACCTGTGTAATATACAGTGAGGGGGGATTTACCTGTGTAATATACAGTGAGGGGGGATTTACCTGTGTAATATACAGTGAGGGGGGATTTACCTGTGTAATATACAGTGAGGGGGGATTTACCTGTGTAATATACAGTGAGGGGGGATTTATCTGTGTAATATACAGTGAGGGGGGATTTACCTGTGTAATAAACAGTGAGGGGGAATTAACCTGTGTAATATACACTGAGGGGGGATTTCCCTGTGTAATATACAGTGAGGGGGGATTTACCTGTGTAATATACAGTGAGGGGGGATTTACCTGTGTAATAAACAGTGAGGGGGGATAAACCTGTGTAATATACAGTGAGGGGGTATTTACCTGTGTAATATACAGGGAGGGGGGATTAACCTGTGTAATATACAGTGAGGGGGGATTTACCTGTGTAATAAACAGTGAGGGGGGATTAACCTGTGTAATATACAGTGAGGGGGGATTTACCTGTGTAACATACAGTGAGGGGGGATTTACCTGTGTAATATACAGTGAGGGGGGATTAACCTGTGTAATATACAGTGAGGGGGGATTTACCTGTGTAATAAACAGTGAGGGGGGATTAACCTGTGTAATATACAGTGAGGGGGGATTTACCTGTGTAATATACAGTGAGGGGGGATTTACCTGTGTAATATACAGTGAGGGGGGATTAACCTGTGTAATATACAGTGAGGGGGGATTTACCTGTGTAATATACAGTGAGGGGGCATTTACCTGTGTAATATACAGTGAGGGGGGATTAACCTGTGTAATATACAGTGAGGGGGGATTTCCCTGTGTAATAAACAGTGAGGGGGGATTAACCTGTGTAATATACAGTAAGGGGGGATTTACCTGTGTAATATACAGTGAGGGGGGATTTACCTGTGTAATATACAGTGAGGGGGGATTTACCTGTGTAATATACAGTGAGGGGGGATTTACCTGTGTAATATACAGTGAGGGGGGATTTACCTGTGTAATATACAGTGAGGGGGGATTTACCTGTGTAATATACAGTGAGGGCGGATTTACCTGTGTAACAGACAGTGAGGGGGGATTTACCTGTGTAATATACAGTGAGGGGGGATTTACCTGTGTAATATACAGTGAGGGGGGATTTACCTGTGTAATATACAGTGAGGGGGGATTTACCTGTGTAATATACAGTGAGGGGGGATTTACCTGTGTAATATACAGTGAGGGCGGATTTACCTGTGTAACAGACAGTGAGGGGGGATTTACCTGTGTAATATACAGTGAGGGGGGATTTACCTGTGTAATATACAGTGAGGGGGGATTTACCTGTGTAATATACAGTGAGGGGTATTTACCTGTGTAATATACAGTGAGGGGGGATTTACCTGTGTAGTATACAGTGAGGGGGGATTTACCTGTGTAATATACAGTGAGGGGGGATTTACCTGTGTAATATACATTGAGGGGGGGGGGATTTTCCTGTGTAATATACAGAGAGGGGGATTCACCTGTGTAATATACAGTGAGGGGAAATTTACCTGTGTAATAGACAGTGAGGGGGGATTAACCTGTTTAATATACAGTGAGGGGGGATTTTCCTGTGTAATATACAGAGAGGGGGATTTACCTGTGTAATATACAGTGAGGGGGGATTTTCCTGTGTAATATACAGAGAGGGGGATTTACCTGTGTAATATACAGTGAGGGGGGATTTACCTGTGTAATATACAGTGAGGGGGGATTAACCTGTGTAATATACAGTGAGGGGGGATTAACGTGTGTAATATACAGTGAGGGGGGATTTTCCTGTGTAATATACAGAGAGGGGGATTTACCTGTGTAATATACAGTGAGGGGGGATTTACCTGTGTAATATACAGTGAGGGGGGATTTACCTGTGTAACATACAGTGAGGGGGGATTTACCTGTGTAATATACAGAGAGGGGGGATTTACCTGTGTAATATACAGTGAGGGGGGATTTACCTGTGTAATATACAGAGAGGGGGATTTACTTGTGTAATATACAGTGAGGGGGGATTTACCTGTGTAATATACAGTGAGGGGGGATTTACCTGTGTAATATACAGTGAGGGGGGATTTACCTGTGTAACATACAGTGAGGGGGGATTTACCTGTGTAATATACAGTGAGGGGGATTTACCTGTGTAATATACAGTGAGGGGGGATTTACCTGTGTAATATACAGTGAGGAGGGATTTACCTGTGTAATATACAGTGAGGGGGGATTTACCTGTGTAACATACAGTGAGGGGGGATTTACCTGTGTAATATACAGTGAGGGGGGGATTTACCTGTGTAATATACAGTGAGGGGGGATTTACCTGTGTAATATACAGTGAGGGGGGATTTACCTGTGTAATAAACAGTGAGGGGGGATTTACATGTGTAACATACAGTGAGGGGAGATTTACCTGTGTAATATACAGAGAGGGGGATTAACCTGTGTAATATACAGTGAGGGGGGATTTACCTGTGTAATATACAGTGAGGGGGGATTAACCTGTGTAATATACAGGGAGGGGGGATTTACCTGTGTAATATACAGTGAGGGGGGATTTACCTGTGTAATATACAGTGAGGGGGGATTTACCTGTGTAATATACAGAGAGGGGGATTAACCTGTGTAATATACAGAGAGGGCGGATTTACCTGTGTAATATACAGTGAGGGGGGATTTACCTGTGTAACATACAGTGAGGGGGGATTTACCTGTGTAATATACAGAGAGGGGGATTAACCTGTGTAATATACAGTGAGGGGGGATTTACCTGTGTAATATACAGTGAGGGGGGATTTACCTGTGTAATATACAGTGAGGGGGGATTTACCTGTGTAACATACAGTGAGGGGGGATTTACCTGTGTAATATACAGTGAGGGGGGATTTACCTGTGTAATATACAGTGAGGGGGGATTTACCTGTGTAATATACAGTGAGGGGGGATTTACCTGTGTAATATACAGTGAGGGGGGATTTACCTGTGTAATATACAGTGAGGGGGGGATTTACCTGTGTAATATACAGTGAGGGGGGATTTACCTGTGTAATATACAGTGAGGGGGGATTTACCTGTGTAATATACAGTGAGGGGGGATTTACCTGTGTAATATACAGTGAGGGGGGATTTACCTGTGTAATATACAGTGAGGGGGGATTTACCTGTGTAATATACAGTGAGGGGGGATTAACCTGTGTAATATACAGAGAGGGGGATTTACCTGTGTAATATACAGTGAGGGGGGATTTACCTGTGTAATATACAGTGAGGGGGGATTTACCTGTGTAATGTACAGAGAGGGGGATTAACCTGTGTAATATACAGAGAGGGCGGATTTACCTGTGTAATATACAGTGAGGAGGGATTTACCTGTGTAACATACAGTGAGGGGGGATTTACCTGTGTAATATACAGAGAGGGGGATTAACCTGTGTAATATACAGTGAGGGGGGATTTACCTGTGTAATATACAGTGAGGGGGGATTTACCTGTGTAATATACAGTGAGGGGGGGGGATTTTCCTGTGTAATATACAGAGAGGGGGATTTACCTGTGTAATATACAGTGAGGGGGATTTACCTGTGTAATATACAGTGAGGGGGATTTACGTGTGTAATATACAGTGAGGGGGATTTACCTGTGTAATATACAGTGAGGGGGGATTTACCTGTGTAATATACAGTGAGGGGGGATTTACCTGTGTAATATACAGTGAGGGGGATTTACCTGTGTAATATACAGTGAGGGGGGGGGATTTTCCTGTGTAATATACAGAGAGGGGGATTTACCTGTGTAATATACAGTGAGGAGGGATTTACCTGTGTAATATACAGTGAGGGGGGGGGGGATTTTCCTGTGTAATATACAGAGAGGGGGATTTACCTGTGTAATATACAGTGAGGGGGATTTACCTGTGTAATATACAGTGAGGGGGATTTACCTGTGTAATATACAGTGATGGGGGATTTACCTGTGTAATATACAGTGAGGGGGATTTACCTGTGTAATATACAGTGAGGGGGGATTTACCTGTGTAATATACAGTGAGGGGGATTTACCTGTGTAATATACAGTGAGGGGGGATTTACCTGTGTAATATAAATTGAGGGGGGATTTACCTGTGTAATATACAGTGAGGGGGGATTTACCTGTGTAATATACAGTGAGGGGGGATTTACCTGTGTAATATACAGTGAGGGGGGATTTACCTGTGTAATATACAGTGAGGGGGGGGGGGGATTTTCCTGTGTAATACACAGAGAGGGGGATTTACCTGTGTAATATACAGTGAGGGGGATTTACCTGTGTAATATACAGTGAGGGGGGATTTACCTGTGTAATATACAGTGAGGGGGGATTTACCTGTGTAATATACAGTGAGGGGGGCTTTACCTGTGTAATATACAGTGAGGGGGATTTACCTGTGTAATATACAGTGAGGGGGATTTACCTGTGTAATATACAGTGAGGGGGGATTTACCTGTGTAATATACAGTGAGGGGGGATTTTCCTGTGTAATATACAGTGAGGGGGGATTTTCCTGTGTAATATACAGAGAGGGGGATTTACCTGTGTAATATACAGTGAGGGGGGATTTACCTGTGTAATATACAGAGAGGGGGGATTTACCTGTGTAATATACAGTGAGGGGGGATTTACCTGTGTAATATACAGTGAGGGGGGGGATTTACCTGTGTAATATACAGAGAGGGGGGATTTACCTGTGTAATATACAGAGAGGGGGATTTACCTGTGTAATATACAGTGAGGGGGGATTTACCTGTGTAATATACAGAGAGGGAGATTTACCTGTGTAATATACAGTGAGGGGGGATTTACCTGTGTAATATACAGTGAGGGGGGATTTACCTGTGTAATATACAGGGAGGAGGGATTTACCTGTGTAATATACAGTGAGGGGGGGGATTTACCTGTGTAATATACAGAGAGGGGGGATTTACCTGTGTAATATACAGTGAGGGGGGATTTACCTGTGTAATATACAGTGAGGGGGGATTTACCTGTGTAATATACAGTGAGGGGGATTTACCTGTGTAATATACAGTGAGGGGGGATTTACCTGTGTAATATACAGTGAGGGGGATTTACCTGTGTAATATACAGTGAGGGGGGATTTACCTGTGTAATATACAGTGAGGGGGGATTTACCTGTGTAATATACAGTGAGGGGGGATTTACCTGTGTAATATACAGTGAGGGGGATTTACCTGTGTAATATACAGTGATGGGGATTTACCTGTGTAATATACAGTGAGGGGGGATTTACCTGTGTAATATACAGTGAGGGGGGATTTTCCTGTGTAATATACAGTGAGGGGGGATTTTCCTGTGTAATATACAGAGAGGGGGATTTACCTGTGTAATATACGGTGAGGGGGGATTTACCTGTGTAATATACAGAGAGGGGGGATTTACCTGTGTAATATACAGTGAGGGGGGATTTCCCTGTGTAATATACAGTGAGGGGGGGGGGGATTTACCTGTGTAATATACAGAGAGGGGGGATTTACCTGTGTAATATACAGAGGGGGATTTACCTGTGTAATATACAGTGAGGGGGGATTTAC
Source organism: Mustelus asterias (assembly GCF_964213995.1). NCBI lineage: Eukaryota > Metazoa > Chordata > Chondrichthyes > Carcharhiniformes > Triakidae > Mustelus > Mustelus asterias. The sequence continues at coordinate 195,794,149 of NC_135801.1, forward strand.
CTGTGTAATATACAGAGAGGGGGATTTACCTGTGTAATATACAGTGAGGGGGGATTTACCTGTGTAATATACAGTGAGGGGGGATTTACCTGTGTAATATACAGTGAGGGGGGATTTACCTGTGTAATATACAGTGAGGGGGGGGATTTACCTGTGTAATATACAGAGAGGGGGGATTTACCTGTGTAATATACAGTGAGGGGGGATTTACCTGTGTAATATACAGTGAGGGGGGATTTACCTGTGTAATATACAGAGAGGGGGATTTACCTGTGTAATATACAGTGAGGGGGCTTTACCTGTGTAATATACAGAGAGGGGGATTTACCTGTGTAATATACAGTGAGGGGGGATTTACCTGTGTAATATACAGTGAGGTGGGATTTACCTGTGTAATATACAGTGAGGGGGGGATTTACCTGTGTAATATACAGTGAGGGGGGGGATTTACCTGTGTAATATACAGAGAGGGCGGATTTACCTGTGTAATATACAGTGAGGGGGGATTTACCTGTGTAATATACAGTGAGCGGGGATTTACCTGTGTAATATACAGTGAGGGGGGATTTACCTGTGTAATATACAGTGAGGGGCGATTTACCTGTGTAATATACAGTGAGGGGGGGGATTTTCCTGTGTAATATACAGAGAGGGGGATTTACCTGTGTAATATACAGTGAGGGGGGATTTACCTGTGTAATATACAGTGAGGGGGGATTTACCTGTGTAACATACAGTGAGGGGGGATTTACCTGTGTAATATACAGTGAGGGGGGATTTACCTGTGTAATATACAGAGAGGGGGATTAACCTGTCTAATATACAGTGAGGGGGGATTTACCTGTGTAATATACAGTGAGGGGAGATTTACCTGTGTCACATACAGTGAGGGGGGGGGGGATTTTCCTATGTAATATACAGAGAGGGGGATTTACCTGTGTAATATACAGTGAGTGGCATTAACCTGTGTAATATACAGTGGGGGGGGGGGGGGATTTACCTGTGTAATATACAGTGAGTGGCATTAACCTGTGTAATATACAGTGGGGGGGGGGGGATTTACCTGTGTAATATACAGTGAGGGGGGATTAACCTGTGTAATATACAGTGAGGGGGGATTTACCTGTGCAACATACAGTGAGGGGGGGGGGGATTTTCCTATGTAATATACAGAGAGGGGGATTTACCTGTGTAATATACAGTGAGTGGCATTAACCTGTGTAATATACAGTGGGGGGGGGATTTACCTGTGTAATATACAGTGAGGGGGGGGATTTACATGTGTAATATACAGTGAGGGGGGATTTACCTGTGTCATATACAGTGAGGGGGGGGATTTACATGTGTAATATACAGTGAGTGGCATTAACCTGTGTAATATACAGTGAGGGGGGATTAACCTGTGTAATATACAGTGGGGGGGGGATTTACATGTGTAATATACAGAGAGGGGGATTTACCTGTGTAATATACAGTGAGGGGGGGGATTTACCTGTGTAATATACAGTGAGGGGGGGGATTTACATGTGTAATATACAGTGAGGGGGGGGATTTACATGTGTAATATACAGTGAGGGGGGGGATTTACATGTGTAATATACAGTGAGGGGGGGGATTTACATGTGTAATATACAGTGAGGGGGGGGATTTACATGTGTAATATACAGTGAGGGGGGGGATTTACATGTGTAATATACAGTGAGGGGGGGGATTTACATGTGTAATATACAGTGAGGGGGGGGATTTACATGTGTAATATACAGTGAGGGGGGGGATTTACATGTGTAATATACAGTGAGGGGGGGGATTTACATGTGTAATATACAGTGAGGGGGGGGATTTACATGTGTAATATACAGTGAGGGGGGGGATTTACATGTGTAATATACAGTGAGGGGGGGGATTTACATGTGTAATATACAGTGAGGGGGGGGATTTACATGTGTAATATACAGTGGGGGGGGGGGGGATTTACCTGTGTAATATACAGTGAGGGGGGGGGATTTACATGTGTAATATACAGTGAGGGGGGGGATTTACATGTGTAATATACAGTGAGGGGGGGGATTTACCTGTGTAATATACAGTGAGGGGGGGGGATTTACATGTGTAATATACAGTGAGGGGGGGGATTTACATGTGTAATATACAGTGAGGGGGGGGATTTACCTGTGTAATATACAGTGAGGGGGGGGATTTACATGTGTAATATACAGTGAGGGGGGGGATTTACATGTGTAATATACAGTGAGGGGTGGGATTTACCTGTGTAATATACAGTGAGGGGGGGGATTTACATGTGTACTTTACAGTAACGATTGCACTTTCATTTGTAATATACTGTGAAGGGTAGAATTTTTTTTAAATTTTCAGTTTTTGTTCCTTGCCTGAATCTGTCACCTGGCTTGTCAATCTTGAGTGTGACACAGTGGTTTAGCACTGCTGCCTCACTGCAGTGACCCAGATTTATTTCCCAGCTTGGGTCACTGTCTGTGTGGCATTTACACGTTCTCCCCGTGTCTGCGTGGGTTTCCTCTGGGTGCTCCGGTTTCCTCCCACAGTCCGAAAGACGTGCTGGTTAGATGCATTGACCCGAACAGGCGCCAGACTGTAGCGACTAGGGGATTTTACAGTAACTTCATTTCAGTGTTAATGTAAGCCTACTTGTGACACTAATAGATAAACGTTAACATTTAAAAGATGGAGTGTGGATGATGTTAAACCAGAGTGGTGATCTATCAGTGTGATGTTCAATTCTGGTGGTCCCCGACTTGACAATTCATTCTTTGGAGAACAGTTTCATTCAAACTAAATCTCGGTTTCAACTCTCCCCCTCTCTCTTGTAGTCTCTCTCCCTCACTCAACATTCTTCCAGACTCAACATTTAAATTTATGTCTGATTGAGTTCCGCACCAGAATGGACTCTTGTTGGTGATGGCCTATTCAACCACTGCGGGAATCATTCCATAGTCAATCCTCTCCACATCTGGCATGTACATTGCCCACGGGACCCAATCAGAAAGAGCGATTGATGGTGAGGCGTTGCTCTGTGTAGCCCCGTGGAGACTGGGGATTCCTAACTATGTTGAGAATCTGGATAATTCCTCACCACCCAGGTAGAACTTTGGAATATTGTGGCTGATTCCCGACAGGTCCAAGCCTCATATGCGAGGTTGAAAGCTTAGACACAGATGGACGCTGGGTTGAAATAAAGGGGAAGGAGGAAGTGTGGCATCCGGGAAAAAGGGACATAAACCAGGACAAAGAGAGGTTTCCATAGTGACCACTCAAACAGATAAAAGCTTGCAGGGTTCCAGTCAGTTTTGCGTTATTCAAGTGCCCATCTGCAGCAAGGTAAGGGGCAGAGATTCTTCATTAACAAGTAGGAGCCTTTGAGGCAGCCTTGTCCCTTTGTGTGGCCATGACAACAAAGTAAATTAGTGTGACAAATGGGTGTGACTAACATCCACTTTATAACAGGTTGGACCACACAAGCTGGATCTGTCGCTGCTACATGAGTCTCATTGGTCACTATGTCGAGGGGTTTATTTTCCCCTGACCTCCTGCACCGTTCCCCACTCGCCATCATCAATATTTCCTCCTGGTCTCCGACCTGGGCTTCAGTTCCACCGATCCAGCAACATGTGCAAAACCCGAACTCATGTCCACTCAGCAGCTCACCCGGGGAGGCAGATAGTGTCCGGCTGTACCCAATACAGTGCTGCCCTTTCGCCCTTGATGGTCTGCTGTACCTGTCCTGGGAGTGTTTGATGGGGGACAGTGTAGAGGGAGCTTTACTCTGTATCTAACCCCGTGCTGTACCTGTCCTGGGAATGTTTGATGGGGACAGTGTAGAGGGAGCTTTAGTCTGTATCTAACCCTGTGCTGTACCTGTCCTGGGAATGTTTGATGCGGACAGTGTAGAGGGAGCTTTACTCTGTATCTAACCCTGTGCTGTACCTGTCCTGGGAATGTTTGATGGGGACAGTGTAGAGGGAGCTTTACTCTGTATCTAACCCCATGCTGTACCTGTCCTGTGAGTGTTTGATGGGGACAGTGTGGAGGGAGCTTTACTCTGTATCTAACCCCGTGCTGTACCTGTCCTGGGAGTGTTTGATGGGGACAGTGTCGAGGGAGCTTTACTCTGTATCTAACCCCGTGCTGTACCTGTCCTGGGAGTGTTTGATGGGGACAGTGTCGAGGGAGCTTTACTCTGTATCTAACCCCATGCTGTACCTGTCCTGGGAGTGTTTGATGGGGGACAGTGTAGAGGGAGCTTTACTCTGTATCTAACCCCGTGCTGTACCTGGCCTGGGAGTGTTTGATGGGACAGTGTAGAGGAAGCTTTACTCTGTATCTAACCCCGTGCTGTACCTGTCCTGGGAACGTTTGATGGGGACAGTGTAGAGGGAGTTTTACACTGTATCTAACTCCATGCTGTACCTGTCCTGGGAATGTTTGATGCGGACAGTGTAGAGGGAGCTTTACTCTGTATCTAACCCCATGCTGTACCTGTCCTGGGAATGTTTGATAGTCATGATGTGGAGATGCCGGCGTTGGACTGGGGTAAACACAGTAAGGAGTCTAACAACACGAGGCTAAAGTCCAATAGGTTTATTTGGTCACAAACGATAAAAAGTGGCATTTGCTGCCAAATAAACCTGTTGGACTTTAACCTGGTGTTGTTAGACTCCTTACAATGTTTGATAGGACAGTGTAGAGGGAGCTTTAATCTGTATCTAACCCCGTGCTGTCCCTGTCGAGGGAGTGTTTGATGGGGACAGTGTAGAGGGAGCTTTACTCTGTATCTAACCCCATGCTGTACCTGTCCTAGGTGTGTTTGATGGGGACAGTGTAGAGGGAGCTTTACTCTGTATCTAACCCCGTGCTGTCCCTGTCGAGGGAGTGTTTGATGGGGACAGTGTAGAGGGAGCTTTACTCTGTATCTAACCCCGTGCTGTCCCTGTCGAGGGAGTGTTTGATGGGGACAGTGTAGAGGGAGCTTTACTCTGTATCTAACCCCGTGCTGTACCTGTCCTGGGAGTGTTTGATGGGGACAGTGTAGAGGGAGCTTTACTCTGTATCTAACTCCGTGCTGTACCTGTCCTGGGAGTGTTTGATGGGGACAGTGTAGAGGGAGCTTTACTCTGTATCTAACCCCGTGCTGTCCCTGTCGAGGGAGTGTTTGATGGGGACAGTGTAGAGGGAGCTTCACTCTGTATCTAACCCCATGCTGTACCTGTCCTGGGGGTGTTTGATGGGGACAGTGTAGAGAGAGCTTTACTCTGTATCTAACCCCATGCTGTACCTGTCCTGGGAGTGTTTGATGGGGACAGTGTAGAGGGAGCTTTACTCTGTATCTAACCCCGTGCTGTACCTGTCCTGGGAGTGTTTGATGGGGACAGTGTAGAGGGAGCTTTACTCTGTATCTAACCCCGTGCTGTACCTGTCCTTGGAGTGTTTGATGGGGACAGTGTAGAGGGAGCTTTACTCTGTATCTAACCCCATGCTGTACCTGTCCTGGGAGTGTTTGATGGTAGTCATGATGTGGAGATGCCGGCGTTGGACTGGGGGGAACACAGTAAGAGTTTTAACAACACCAGGTTAAAGTCCAACAGGTTTACCATCGACACTGCAAACTGCCGGTTCCAAGTGACGAGGATCTCCAAGAGGATCGTGCATATCGACACAGAATGGCATTTGCTACCAAATAAACCTGTTGGACTTTAACCTGGTGTTGTTAAAACTCTTACTGTGTTTGATGGGACAGTGTAGAGGGAGTTTTACTCTGTATCTAACCCCGTGCTGTACCTGTCCTGGGAGTGTTTGATGGGGACAGTCTAGGGGGAGCTTTACTCTGTATCTAACACTGTGCTGTACCTGTCCTGGGAGTGTTTGATGGGGACAGTGTAGAGGGAGCTTTACTCTGTATCTAACCCCGTGCTGTACCTGTCCTGGGAGCGTTTGATGATGTGGAGATGCCGGCGTTGGACTGGGGTGAACACAGTAAGAAGTTTCACAACACCAGGTAAAAGTCCAACAGGTTTATTTGGTAGCAAATATACCATAAGCTTATGGTAGTTGCTACCAAATAAACCTGTTGGACTTTAACCTGGTGTTGTTAAAACTCTTACTGTGTTTGATGGGGACAGTGTAGAGGGAGCTTTACTCTGTATCTAACCCCGTGCTGTACCTGTCCTGGGAGTGTTTGATGGGGACAGTGTAGAGGGAGCTTTACTCTGTATCTAACCCCGTGCTGTACCCGTCCTGGGAGTGTTTGATGGGGACAGTGTAGAGGGAGCTTTACTCTGTATCTAACCCCGTGCTGTACCTGTCCTGGGAGTGTTTGATGGGGACAGTGTAGAGGGAGCTTTACTCTGTATCTAACCCCGTGCTGTCCCTGTCCTGGGAGTGTTTGATGGGGACAGTGTAGAGGGAGCTTTACTCTGTATCTAACCCCGTGCTGTCCCTGTCCTGGGAGTGTTTGATGGGGGCAGTGTAGAGGGAGCTTTACTCTGTATCTAACCCCGTGCTGTACCTGTCCTGGGAGTGTTTGATGGGGGCAGTGTAGAGGGAGCTTTACTCTGTATCTAACCCCGTGCTGTACCTGTCCTGGGAGTGTTTGATGGGGACAGTGTAGAGGGAGCTTTACTCTGTATCTAACCCCGTGCTGTACCCGTCCTGGGAGTGTTTGATGGGGACAGTGTAGAGGGAGCTTTACTCTGTATCTAACCCCGTGCTGTACCTGTCCTGGGAGTGTTTGATGGGGACAGTGTAGAGGGAGCTTTACTCTGTGTCTAAGCCTGTTCTGTGGGACTCAGCATTGGAGAATGGAGGAATGACAACAGCTCATAGGACTGCAGTCTGGACCATGGCAACAATGGGCAAGGGAATGCAGGAGTGGGAGCAGCAAAGGATAGAACTGCCATCGTCCTGTGAGAAGGCAGGGGACTAACAGGTATCTCTGTAAACAGCAGCCTGAGTCCCACATGGTGTGCTGCCTCCGTGGTACCGGGGTAAAGGATATCACAGAGAGGGTGGAGACTATTAAAGTTTTTTGAAAAGTTAATATATTATTGTTACAAATAGGCTTACAGTAACACTGCAATGAAGTTACTGTGAAAATCCCCTAATCACCACACTTCGGCGCCTGTTCGTGTACACTGAGGGAGAATTTGGCATGGTCAATGCACCCTAACCAGCACATCTTACAGACTGGGAGGAAACCGGAGCACCTAGAGGAAACCCACGCAGACACGGGGAGGATGTGCAGACTCCACACAGACAGTGACCCGAGCTGGGAATTGAACCTGGGTCCCTGGCACTGTGAGGCAGCAGTGCTAACCACTGTGCCACCGTGTATATTCGGCAAGACCGTGGCTGTGAGTGAGTAGTTCAGTCATATCGATACCATAGAGAGAAGACTTTCTGAGGCCATCTGTTCAGGAGCTGTTTTTAACATTCAGGGAAGAATGTTAAAAAATTAGGAGCCCCAAGATAGTGATCTCGGGATTATTCCCAGTGCCGTGCACAAGTAAGAGTAGAAATTATTAAACAGCGCAAAGGCGCAGGGCCGTAGGGAGAAGGTACTGGGTGAATGTCTTCTGCACACAGTGACTTCCTTCTATACTGCAACTGTTCTTTAACAGGTTGGTAAAAAAGGCAGACAAGGATGATCAGTGAGTGGCTTGCTGCATGATGCAGGAAAGAGGCCTTCACATTGCTGGAACGTTACGAAGATGTGGCCGCAGGATGGCATAGATTGGGACCTGGATATTGAAGGGTATGTGATATTTAGGAAGGACACAAAGGTTGGTGGATTTGCGGATAGCGATGAGGACCATCAGAGGATACAGCAGGATATAGATCGGTTGGAGACTTGGGCGGAGAGATGGCAGATGGAGTTTAATCCGGACAAATGTGAGGTAATGCATTTTGGAAGGTCTAATACAGATAGGAAATATACAGTAAATGGCAGAACCCTTAAGAGTATTGATAGGCAGAGGGATCTGAGTGTACAGGTACACAGGTCACTGAAAGTAGCAATGCAGGTGGAGAAGGTAGTCAAGAAGGCATACGGCATGCTTGCCTTCACGGCCGGGGTATTGAGTTTAAAAGTTGGCAAGTCAGGTTACAGCTTTATAGAACCTTAGTTAGGCCGCACTTGGAATAGAGTGTTCAAATCTGGTCGCCACACTACCAGAAGGATGTGGAGGCTTTGGAGAGGGTAGAGAAAAGATTTACCAGGATGTTGCCTGGTATGGAGGGCATTAGCTATGAGGAGAGGTTGGAGAAACTTGGTTTGTTCTCACTGGAGCGGCGGAGGTTGAGGGGAGACCTGATAGAAGTCTACAAGATTATGAGAGGCATGGACAGAGTGGATAGTCAGAAGCTTTTTCCCAGGGTGGAAGAGTCAATTACTAGGGGGCACAGGTTTAAGGTGCGAGGGGCAAGGTTTAAAGGAGGTGTATGAGGCAGATTTTTTACACAGAGAGTGGTGGGTGCCTGGAACCCGTTGCTGGGGGAGGTAGTGGAAGCGGATATGGTAGTGACTTTTGACAAATACATGAATAGGATGGGAATAGAGGGATATGGTCCCCGGAAGGGTAGGGGGTTTTAGTTAAGTTGGGCAGCATGATCGGTGCAGGCTTGGAGGGCCGAAGGGCCTGTTCCTGTGCTGTAACTTTCTTTGTTCTTTGTTCTTTGTTCTTTGACAGGAAGCAAGGAAAAGGTGGAGGGCTGTCTCTGGACAATAGAGGGTGATGAGCTGAGTTCAGGAACCAGGATGCAGATACAGTTTGGGTAGAGATGAGAAACAATAAAGGCAAGAAGTTACTTTGCCCCTTAACAGTAGCCATATGGCAGGATGGGGTATCACAGAATCACAGAATACGACAGTGCAGAAGAGGCCCTTCAGCCCATCGAGTCTGTACCGGCAAATAAAATGCCCTGACCTGCCCACCTCATCCCACTTGCCAGCAATTGGCCCATAGCCTTAATATTATGATGTGACTGGTGCTCATCCAGGTACTTTTTAAAGGATGTGAGACATCCCACCTCCACCACCCTCCCAGGCAGCGCATTCCAGACATTTGGTGTATGTGCTTGGCTGAGCAGCCAATGGTGTAAAGCTCCCATCTGTGGGATTATGAGCGAACGCCTCTAAATCAGAATCCCGGATCAAAGTCTTTCCTCAAATCCCTCCCTGAACCTCCCACCCCTCACTTTTAACTTGTGTCCCCTCGTGACTGACCCTTCAACTAAGGGGAACAGCTGCTCCCTATCCACTCTGTCCGTGCCCCTCATAATCTTGTACACCTCGATCAGATCACCCCTCAGTCTTCTCTGCTCCACAGAAAACAACCCAAGCCTATCCAACCTCTCTTCATAACTTAAATATTCCATCCCAGGCAGCATCCTGGTGAATCTCCTCTGCACCCCCTCCAGTGCAATCACATCCTTCCTATAATGTGGCGACCAGAACTGCACACAGTACTCCAGCTGTGGCCTCACCAAAGTTCTATACAACTCCAACATCTTCTCTCAGCTTTTGTAATCTATACCCCGATTGATAAAGGTGAGTGTGCCCCTACCTTTTTCACCACCCTATTAACCTTTCCGCCTTCAGAGATCTATGAATGCATTCAAGAGGCGGCTGGATATAGCACTTGGGACGAATGGGATTAAATGTTATGGGGAAAAAGCAGGATTAGGCTATTGAGTTGGATGATCAACCATGATCCTAATGAATGGCGGAGCATGTTCAAGGGGCCAAATGGCCTCCTCCTGCTCCTATCTGCTGTTTCTATGTTTCTATATATGGACAAACATGCCAAGGTCCCTTTGTTCTTCGGAACTTCCCAGAGTCAGACCTTTCTGAGTCTACGATAGTCTACTACGATAGTAAAAGTAGAAAGAGATAATGGGAGCTTGTCAGAAAGATAATCAATGGGGGAATTTTAATCTACATCTGGAGTGGAAAAATCAGAAGGGTGGAGGTTACCCCGATGAGGAATTGATTAAGGTCCTGAACTTCCACAGACTGGCAATTAGATTTGGATTTCCACTCCGTCCCTCCATCCTTCCCTTGAAATGGATTCGATCCTGAATCACCTGACCTTCCGACACAGGCTAAGCAAGAAGTGGGCTGGCCAGCACATGCCAGAGCCTCCAGTCAAGCATGGAGGCAATGGGGGGGCCCGTTTTACACAGTAAATCAGCAAAGGTGCAGGGAAGTACTCTGACATTGGTGTGGGGGAGTCGGCCAATCGGGAGGGGTGGGGCTGGTGGGGGAGGGGTGAGGAGATGGGGGAATCGCTCAGTTGCTGGTCAGGTGGTCAGGGGGCTTGTCAGCCAGCTGTGGGGTGGGGGAGTGGAGGGGGATTGCCAGTGGGAGAGGGGTGCGGTGGGGAGTTGGCCAATGGGGTGAGGGGTGAGTGGCATTGGGGGTGTGGATGTGATCGGCCAGCCGGGGACGGAAGTTGAGGGGGGAATCAGCCAGCTGTCGGGAGGGGAGTGGGATGAGGGTTAGCCAATCAGCGGGGTGTGGAAAGGTTGTGGGGTGCCGGGGGGGGGGGGGGGGGGGGGGGGGGTGGGTCTTTGTGGGGGGGATTGGGTTCAGCCAGTCTGAGTTGGGGGATCGAGAGGTCGGCCAGTTGGTGCGATGTCTTTTTAGTGGTGCGTGGGGGAGTTCGGGTCAGGGCGGACTGGGTGGGAGGTATTTGGGGGTTGGAGGAAGTCCTGTGGATGGGCAGTTCTGTTATGGGAGCACAGGGATGTCCCATGGAGGAGGCTAGGATAGTCCCTTGGGGGGTTGAGGGGTGTGGGGAGAGTCCCATTAAAGGAAGGGGGTCCTGTGGGGTGTTGTTAATCTGTACAATAGTTACCCAGAAGCAAAATGTGGCTTTAATTCCCCTAAACCTTTCTTGGTAACAATTGATGTAACAGTCAGAACCATCCACAATTTGTGATATAAATCACAATGTTCAGACTCTTCCCAGCGCAGGGGCAATTGTCACCATCCGTGATTAACTAAAAACTTGAAGAAAAAGCACATAATCCCACAAAGGTGAGTGCCAGGTCAGAAGATTGGACAGATTGGACAGGTACACAGATCGGCACAGGGTCGGCAGGGTGGTACAGTGGTTAGCACTGCTGCCTCACAGCACCAGGGACCCGGGTTCAATTCCTGGTTTGGGTCACTGTCTGTGTGGAGTCTGCACATTCTTCCCATGTCTGTGTGGGTTTCCTCCGGGTGCTCCAGTTTCCTCCCACAGTCCAAAAGATGTGCTGGTTAGGTACATGCTAAATTCTCCCTCAGTGTACCCAAACAGGCGCCGGAGTGTGGTGACTAGGGGACTTTCACAGTAACTTCATTGCAGTGTTAATGTAAGCCTACTTGTTTCACTAATAAATAAACTTTAATATAAAAACAGCGAAGAATGACTGAAAGATTAATAAGGAGGGATAAATTTGAGTACGAGAGAAAGCTAGCTAGAAATATAAATGAGGCGGTGATGCTGGTGTGGGACTGGGGTGGGCACATCAGGTGATGAAGGAGCAGTGCTCCGAAAGCTCGTGATTCCAAATAATCCTGTTGGACTTTAACCTGGTGTTGTGAGACTTATTAGAAATATAAAAACAGATCAAGTTCCTACAGATATTTAAATAAGAAAAGAGTTAATAAAGCGAGCATTGGTCCTAAAGAGAGTGTGTCTGGGGAATTGATACTGGAAAGTAGGAAGGATGAATTGAACAGCCATTTTGAATCTGTCTTCACTATAGAGGACCAGTTGCATCCCAGAAATATCTATCAATCAGGAAATGGAAGCGAGGAACTCCGGAAAGTTACAATCATCAGGGAACTGATTATTGTTGAGTCTGCAGGCTGATAAATCCCCAGGTCCCAATGGACTTCATCCCAAAGTCTTAAAATAAGTGGCGAGTGAGATAATTGATGCAGTGGTTTTAATTTTCCACTGGTAGTAATCCTACCTTTGAGGTCCTACTTTTCAACTTACTTCCTAACTGCCCTATTTAGGGCCTCACCCCTTTTTTTAACCTTTGTCATTGGTCCCGATGTGTACCATGACCGTTGGCTGTTCACCCTCCCCCTTTAGAATGTCTGTAACCACTCCGAGACATCCTAAAATTCCAGCCATTATCTAAATGGTGAGAGATTGCAGAGCTCTGAGATGCAGAGGGATCTGAGTGTTCAAGTGCATGAATCACAAAAGGCTGGTCGACAGGTACAGCAAGTAATTAGGAAAGCTAATAGAATGTTATTGTTTATTGTGAGGGGAACTGATCATAAACATAGGGAGGTTAGGCTTCATTTCCATAGGGCATTGGTGAGACCACATCTGGAGTATTGTGTACAGTATTGGTCTCCTTATTTAAGGAAAGCTGTAAATCAGAAGCAGTTCAGAGAATATTTACTGGACTAATTCATGGAATGAGGAATTGTTTTATGAAGAAAGGTTGTGACGTTAGGTTTGTATCCACTGGAGTTCAAAGAGTAAGAGGTAACTTGATTGAAACAAATAAGATCCTGAAGGATATTGACAGGGTGGATGTGGAGAGGATATTTCCCCTTGTGGGAGAATCTAGAACAAGGAGTCACTGTTTAAAAATAAGGGATCACTCATTTAAAACAGAGATGAGGGGAACATTTCTTCTCGTCGAGGGTGAGTCTCTGGAACTCTCTTCCTCAAAAGGCGATGGAAGCAGAGTCTTTGAATATTTTTAAGGCAGAGCGAGATAGATTCTTGATTTACAAGGGGGTGAAAGGTTATCAAGGGTGGGCAGGAATGTGGGGTTGATTTTGCAATTGGATCAACATATTCAATGGCAGAGCAGGCTCGTGGGGCCGAATGGCCTACTCCTGCTCCTGATTCATGTTTGTAAGAAGCTCAGCACCATCCAGGGCAAAGCAGTCCCCTTGGTCGGTGGGGAGCCCTGTCCACCACATTAAACATTCAATCCCTCCACCAATGAGGCACAGCGGCAGCAGTGTGTACTGTCTACAAGATGCACTGCAGCAACTTACCAAGATTCCTTAGACAGCACCTTCCAAACACATGACCATTTCCATCTGGAGAACAAGGGCAGCAGAAACATGGGAACACCTCCACCTGGAGGTTCCCCTCCAAGACACTCACCATCCTGACTTGAAAATTGCAGTGGTTCAAGAAGGCAGCCCACCACTGCCTCCTCAAGGGCAATTAGGGATGAGCAGTACATGTCCTAATAAAGAGTCAGAAAATTCCAGGATCCAAAGTTCCTTTTCCAAAATGTGAGTAAGCAGTAAGCAGGGCAGGGAAGGATACCCAATGGAATTGTTTACCAGTGCCCATTTTCTCAACTTACTGCTCCCAGGCCATCCGTTATCAATGTTTCTCTGTCCTCATTGACCAGCCTACACCTTGTCACCAGCTCCACAACGGCATCCAGTGGAATCCTGCCAACTTTTACCCCACTGAGTAATCAAGGCCTTGTTATGAGGGGGCAGGAGATACTGAGAGGGGGGGGGGCACCCTGTCTGAGAGGGCAGGACATACTGGGGGGGCCACCCTGTCTGAAAGGGCAGGAAATATTGGGGGTGGCCACCCTGTCTGAGAGGGCAGGAGATACAGGGGGGGCGGGGGGGCGGGGGGGGGGGGGGGGGGGGGTGGCCACCCTGTCTGAGAGGGCAGGAGATACAGTGGGGGGGTTGGGGGGGGCGGGGGGGGGGGGGTGGCCACCCTGTCTGAGAGGGCAGGAGATGCGGGGTGGGGGGGGGAGGGGGGGGGCCACCCTGTCTGAGAGGGCAGGAGATGCGGGGTGGGGGGGTGGGGCACCCTGTCTGAGAGGGCAGCAAGTTTCATTTTACATCTGGACAAGGAGTGAAGCAACATCAGGGATGTCAATAAATTGCAGCAGGGAGGAGACTGGAGATGAAAGCATCATGTAAACACAACTTAGAGGCAGGACAGTGAGAAATCTCTCACTCAGCAAGAGAGCAGAAACTAGCCAGCAACTTGGTGTTGACTTTGTCAGGATTAGTATGCAATGTGTGTGTGTGTGTGTGTGCGTATCAGTAGATGTGTCAGTGTGTGTATGGGTCTCTGTGTATGTGTGTGGGTCTTGTGAGTCTGTGTTTCTGTGTGTGTGTGTGTGTGTGTGTGTGTGTATATCAGCGTATGTGTGTGAGTCTGTGTGTCTATGTGTGTATTTGTGTGTGTGTGTGTGTGTTTCTGTGTCAGTCTATGTGTCCAGGTTAGAGTCCCAGGCTAACCACATGGATCCCCGCCGACTATGACAAGGTCTGCAAGAAAGAACAGGCTACAGATAAAGGCATGTAAAATCGCCGGCTCCAATGCGATGAGCTCAGTGCATTCCACGCCTGTTTTGAACAAGAGGCCAGCGAGAGCATGCCCTCCACCCTGAAAGCCCTGGATGAACCTGTATCTGGGGTCACCATTGCAGACGTCAGAGCAGCTTTCTCAAAGGTCAACCCACGGAAAGCGACTGGCCCGGATGGGGTATCCGGACGAGCACTCAGATCCTGCGTGGATCAGCTGGCGGAGGTATTCACAGACATCTTCAACCTCTCTTTACAACAATCTGAGATCCCTATCTGCTTCAAGAAGAGTACCAAAGAAAAGCCAAGCAGCTTGACTATCGGCCGGTGGCTCTGACATTATTATTTACTCGGCTGATTCCGGGCATTGGCGTTGAGGGGGAGATTATTGTCATCGCACCCGTTCATCAGATTCTCTATCTCTTTCCTGTACTCATCTCATCATTGTTTGAGATCCAACCCGTTACAATGGTTTCATTAGCAAACTTGAAAATCAAGTTGGAGGGGTGAATGTGTGGAATTCACTACCACGGAAAGTAGTTGAGGCCAAAATGTTGTCTGATTTCAAGAAGAAATTAGATTTCGCTCTTGGGGCTAAAGGGATCAAGGGATATGGGGGGGATGGGAGATCAGGATATTGAATTGGATGATCAGCCATGATCAAAATGAATGGCAGAGCAGGCTCAATGGGCTGAATGGCCTACTCCTGCTTCTAGTTTCTATGCATCCATTGCTATCCTCTAACTTGCCTTAAGAGGACTGTGGTGAGCTGCCTTCCCTGAGCATCTTATTGGGCTATGTAAGAGCCAATTACACTGCAGTGGATCTGGAGTCACGTGTAGGCCAGACTGGGTAAGGACAGCAGATTTCCTTCCCTAAAGGACATTAGTGAACCAGATGGGGTTTTTTTTATTTGATTTGATTTATTATTGTCACATGTATTAACATACAGTGAAAAGTATTGTTTCTTGCGCGCTATACAGACAAAACATACCGTTCATAGAGAAGGAAAGGAGAGAGTGCAGAATGTAGAGTTACAGTCATAGCTAGGGTGTAGAGAAAGATCAACTTAATGCAAGGTAGGTCCATTCAAAGGTCTGACAGCAGCAGGGAAGAAGCTGTTCTTGAGTCAGTTGGTACGTGACGTGAGACTTTTGTATCTTTTTCCTGACAGAAGAAGGTGGAAGAGAGAATGTCCGGGGTGCGTGGGGTCCTTAATTATGCTGGCTGCTTTGCCGAGGCAGCGGGAAGTGTAGACAGAGTCAATGGATGGGAGGCTGGTTTGCATGATGGATTGGGCTACATCCATGACCTTTTGTAGTTTCTTGCAGTCTTGGGCAGAGCAGAAGCTATACCAAGCTGTGATACAACCAGAAAGAATGCTTTCTGTGGTGCATCTGTAAAAGTTGGTGAGAGTCGTAGGTGACATGCCAAATTTCCTTAATCGTCTGAGAAAGTAGAGGTGTTGGTGGGCTTTCTTAACTATAGTGTCGGCATGGGGGGACTAGGACAGGCTGTTGGTGATCTGGACACCTAAAAACGTGAAGCTCTCGACCCTTTCTACTTCATCCCCATTGATGTAGACAGGGGCATGTTCTCCTTTACGCTTCCTGAAGTTGATGACAATCTTCTTCATTTTGTTGACATTGAGGGAGAGATTATTGTTGCCGCACCAGTTCACCAGATTCTCTGTCTCATTCCTGTACTCTGTCTCGTCAGTGTTTGAGATCCGACCCACTACGGTGGCGTCATCAGCAAACTTGAAAATCGAATTGGAGGGGAATTTGGCCGCACAGTCATAGGTGTATAAGGAGTATAGGAGTATAGTTTAGTGATAATAATCGATGATAGTTGCACAGTCACCATTACTAAAACAAGTTTAATGTTCCAGTTTCACTTAATTAACTGAATTTAAATACCCCAGTTGCCGTGGTGGGACTTGAACTCATGTCTTCAGCCTTTCAGGTTGGGAGTTACACCACTTCAGGTGAAAAAAAATCACTCAATCCAATGTCAAGCTGGGTCATATTTTGGGATTTTTTGGTCTTGGAAAACTGGTCTGGTTTTTTTGCGACCGCTTTGGGCATTTGCCAGACCGGTTTTCTGTGTTATTCATTGCAATGGACAAAGAGTGTCCAGTTGAAATGCTTTAATTAGTACTCATGCCTCATGATTAGTTGATGACTGTTTGGGCAGTCAGTAAAAGCTGGAGGCCTCCCTTTCCCCCCTCCCCCCTTCTCCTCCCAGCCTGCAATTCATTGCATGCCTCCCAGATGCTGGGGAGGACACTTCCACCTAGGTGTCAGGCTTCCAGAATCAAAGGAAAGACAGCTTCTTATCAAATGAGCTACTGATCACTTTGTTAGCTCACAGGCACTCACTGTGCATTTTTATTGGGTGTTTTAACCACCCCTGAAGATCACACACAAACTTGGACAAGAAGGGCAGTGTCAACACTAACTACTCACTGGGATATTGTTTCGCCAAGCTCTCGAGCTGCCAGTGCATGTCTGTGTGTGTGTAAGCATGCACATGTGTGTCAGTATGTGTGTGTGTGGGTGTGAGTTTTAAAATTTAAAGTTTATTTATTAACGTCACAAGTTGGCTTACATTAACACTGCAATGAAGTTACTGTGAAAATCCCCGAGTCGCCACACTCCGGCGCCTGTTCGGGGACACTGAGGGAGAACTTATCATGGCCAATGCACCCTAACCAGCACGTCTTTCAGACTGTGGGAGGTAACCGGAGCACCCGGAGGAAACCCGTGCAAACATGCAGGCTCCTTGCAGACAAGTGATCCAAGCTGGGAATCGAACCCGGGTCCCTGGCGCTGTGAGGCAGCAGTGCTAACCACTGTGCCACTGTGCTACCCCAGTGTGTGTGCATGTGCGTGTGTACGGTTGAGTGTGTGTATCTGTGTTTGTGTTGTGTGCGTATGTGTGTGTGCATGTGTGTGTGGCCATGCACATGTATCAGTGTGTCTTCATGCTTGTGAATGTGCATAAATGTGTCAGTGTGTGTGCTTTCTTGCTCATGCTTCTGTCAATTTGTGTGCACATGTGGGTGTGTTTGGATGCAGGTGTGTGTACATCTACATCTGTGTAAGTAGGATGTGGAGTTGCACTCGCATTGTCTGACCTGGAAAGACTTGATTACCTGTTAAGATTCGCATTCCAACTATTATCTTGTAGTTGAGTTTGTGTCTATATATGCCCTGTTTGTGAACCAAATCCTACACTCACCTGATGAAGGGGCAGCGCTCTGAAAGCTCGTGCTACCAAATAAACTTGTTGGACTTTAACCTGGTGTTGTGAGACTTCTTACTGTGTGTAAATATGTGAATGCAAGCATCCATGTGCCTGCGTGAGTGAGAGGCAGCGTCCAGTTTCTTGAACTGTGCATTTTCATGGTTAGATTTTAATTGATTGCTCGTTCTGAATGAATAAAATGCCGGCAGAGGTTTGATTGAGATCTCTTTGACTCACTGCAGGGTCTTTTGGGAGGTGTGACTTTTCCCAGCTTATTACAGAGCAGCGTCACATTCTAACACTAAGAGTAATGACCATTTGAAAACCATCAAGGCTGCATTTTGGGAGGAGGATCCCTTAACCTCGAGTGTGAGTGTGTGTGTGTGTGTGTGAGTGAGTGAGTGTGTGAGTGTGTGTGTGAGTGTGTGTGTGAGTGTGTGTGTGAGAGTGTGAGTGTGTGTGAGTGTGTGTGTTGAGTGTGTGTGAGTGTGTGAGTGTGTGTGTACGTGTGTGAGTGTGTGTGTACGTGTGTGAGTGTGTGAGTGTGAGTGTGTGAGTGTGTGTGTGAGTGTGTGTGTGTGAGTGTGTGTGTGTGAGTGTGTGTGTGAGTGTGTGTGAGTGTGTGTGTGAGTGTGTGTGTGTGTGAGTGTGTGTGTGTGCGTGAGTGTGTGTGAGTGTGTGTGTGTGAGTGTGTGTGTGTGTGAGTGTGAGTGTGTGTGTGTGTGTGTGAGTGTGTGTGTGAGTGTGTGTGAGTGTGTGAGTGTGTGCGTGAGTGTGTGTGTGTGTGTGTGTGAGTGTGTGCGTGAGTGTGTGTGTGTGTGAGTGTGTGTGTGAGTGTGTGTGTGTGAGTGTGTGTGTGTGAGTGTGTGAGTGTGTGCGTGTGTGTGTGAGTGTGTGTGAGTGTGTGCGTGAGTGTGTGTCTGTGTGTGTGTGTGCGTGAGTGTGTGTGAGTGTGAGTGTGTGTGTGTGAGTGTGTGTGAGTGTGTGTGTGAGTGTGTGTGAGTGTGTGTGTGTGTGTGAGTGTGTGTGTGAGTGTGTGTGTGTGCGTGAGTGTGTGTGTGTGAGTGTGTGTGTGTGAGTGTGAGTGTGTGTGTGAGTGTGAGTGTGTGTGTGTGTGTGTGAGTGTGTGTGTGAGTGTGTGTGAGTGTGTGAGTGTGTGCGTGAGTGTGTGTGTGTGTGTGAGTGTGTGCGTGAGTGTGTGTGTGTGTGAGTGTGTGTGTGAGTGTGTGTGTGTGAGTGTGTGTGTGTGAGTGTGTGAGTGTGTGCGTGAGTGTGTGTGTGTGTGAGTGTGTGCGTGAGTGTGTGTGTGTGTGTGTGTGTGCGTGAGTGTGTGTGTGTGTGTGCGTGAGTGTGTGTGTGTGTGAGTGTGAGTGTGTGTGTGTGAGTGTGTGTGAGTGTGTGAGTGTGTGTGTGAGTGTGTGTGAGTGTGTGTGTGTGTGTGTGAGTGTGTGAGTGTGTGTGTGAGTGTGTGTGAGTGTGTGTGAGTGTGTGAGTGTGTGTGAGTGTGTGTGAGTGTGTGTGAGTGTGTGAGTGTGTGTGAGTGTGTGAGTGCAGCAGGAGGGGGAGGCCATCCCAGCTGCTCTTTCCTGGACTCGGCCAAACATGAAGAATTCTGGTTTTGCTTTACTCTGCTCTGTGTCACTGAGACCTCACTGTACCTCCATAACACTCCCCATCTCTGCCCCAACACAACACCTACTGCTGAAACTTCATCTATTCCTCTGTTGCAAACCTTCTGTAAACTCTTTGATTTGATGTGATATTGTCACATATATTAGTATACAGTGAAAAGTATTGTTTCTTGCACGCTATACAGACAAAACATACCGTTCATAGAGAAGGAAAGGAGAGAGTGGAGAATGTAGTGTTACAGTCATAGCTAGGGTGTAGAGAAAGATCAACTTAATGCGAGATTGGTCCATTCAAAAGTCTGACAGCAGCAGGGAAGAAGCTGTTCTTGAGTCGGTTGGTACGTGACCTCAGACTTTTGTATCTTTTTCTCGACGGAAGAAGGTGGAAGAGAGAATGTCCGGGGTGCGTGGGGTCCTTAATTATGCTGGCTGTTTTTCTGAGGCAGTGGGAAATGTAGACAGAGTCAATGGGTGGGAGGCTGGTTTGAGTGATGGACTGGGCTTTGTTTGTGACCCTATGTAGTGTCTTGCGGTCTTGGACAGAGCAGGATAGATCTTTGGCATGTCCGCTACGACTCTCACTACTTTTTACAGATGCACCATAGAAAGCATTCTTTCTGGTTGTATCACAGCTTGGTATGGCTCTTGCTCTGTTCAAGACAGCAAGGAACTGCAAAGGATTGTGAATGTAGCCCAATCCATCACTCAAACCAGCCTCCCATCCATTGACTCTGTCTACACTTCCCGCTGCCTCGGCAAAGCAGCCAGCAATGCCTTGATTTTATAAGAAAAGCCAAATACTGCCAATGCTGGAAATCAGAGATAAAAATGTTTGAAACACTCAGCAGGCCTGGCAGCATCGGAGGAGTTAACATTTCAAATCCCTATGATTCTTCTTGATTCCCCAATATTCCTCCTTGAATTCAAGTCCCTCCATGGCCTCATCCCTTGCCCATGTCTGTAACATCCTCACACTACAGTCAGCAACACCAACAACCCGCAGTTGAAAAGTGCCTGATTAACACATTCCAAGAGGTATCCCAGGATCATCCGTAAGCTGTGTTCCACACCGAGTCACATAGGGAGATATCAGGACAGATAATAAGCATGTGGGCAGGGAATTGGAAGAGCTAAAAGTGGGTAAATATGGAGAGGGAATTCCAGAACTTGGGCCCAGGCAACCAGGAGAATAGAGTTGAAAGGAGTGCACAGATTCCGGAGGTCTACACCAGTCGTTCCCAATCTTTTATATGTCATGGCTTACCTGAGCGAGAATGTCCTTGCTATCGAGGGAGCACAGCGAAGGTTTACTAGGCTGATTCCTGGGATGGCAGGTCTGTGATATGAGGAGAGATTAAGTCGGTTGGGTGGAGTTTAGAAGAGCGAGAGGGGATCTCATGGAAATTTATAAAATTCTAACAGGTTTAGACAGGGTAGATTCAGAAAGAATGTTCCCAATCCAGGGGAGTCCAGAACTAGAAGTCATAGTTTGAGGATAAGGGGTAAACCTTTTAGAACTGAGGTGAGGAGAAATTTCTTCAACCAGAGAGTGGTGAATGTGTGGAATTCACTCCCACAGAATGTAGTTGAGGCCAAAACATTGTCCGATTTCAAGAAGAAATTAGATATAGCTCTTGGGGCTAAAGGGATCAAGAGATATGGGAGGAAGGGGGATCAGGATATTGAATTTAATGATCAGCCATGATCAAAATGAATGGCAGGGCAGGCTCGAAGGCCTGAATACTCCTGCTTCTGGTGTCTATGGCACACCCCAAAACTATACAAATAATTTCAGGCACATCTCCTATTTTCTCTGTCTTTTTCTCTTACTGGGAACTTCATTTCTAAATTATTCCTGTCCTCTCGCCTGCATTTTTTTAACCTCTCTCTGTCTCTCTCGTTTCTCACAGTAAGAAGTCTAACAACACCAGGTTAAAGTCCAACAGGTTTATTTGGTAGCAAAAGCCACAAGCTTTTGGAACAGGCTGTCCCTTCATCAGTATACGGTGAATCATAGAATCCTACAGTGCAGAAAGAGGCCATTCGGCCCATCGAGTTTGCACCAACCACAATCCCACCCAGGCCCTATCCACATATCCCTACATATTTACCCACTAACCCCTCTAACCTACGCATCCCAGGACACTAAGGGGCAATTTAGATCAGGTGGGTGGGAGTTCTGATCATAAACAGGGCACAAAGACACAAACTCAATTTACATGAATAATGATTGGAATGTGAGTCTTTACAGCTAATCAAGTCTTAAAGGTCCAGACAATGTGAGTGGAGGGGGCATTAAGCACAGGTTAAAGAGTATTGTCTCCAGACAGGACAGCTAGTGAGATTTTGCACATCCAGGCAGGTTGTGGGGGTTACAGATAGTGTGACATGAACCCAATATCCCGGTTGAGGCCGTCCTCATGTGTGCGGAACCTGGCTATCAGTCTCTGCTCAGCAACTCTGCGCTGTCGTGTGTCGTGAAGGCCGCCTTGGAGAACGCTTACCCGGAGATCAGAGGCTGAATGCCCGTGACCGCTGAAGTGCTCCCAGGGTTTTTGCACCCATTTTGAGTTTTTGCTTGTTGTGCGGGCGCATGGAGCCTTTGTCTTCAGCTCCCAATCCCGGTGGTCAGTGCGCATGGGCCAGACCGATGTAACATCTCTAAACCGCGCACGTGCAGCTCCATCCCAGTGGCGCATGCGCGGGAAGCACAAGATTCGTTGGGTCTTGGAGATGCTGACCATGGAGCTGAAGACGAAGGGTTATTTAATTTAATTACATGAAATTTGAATCTTTTTGCACGTTCAACACGATATTTCCTGTAAACTGTAACTCGTGCTGTCACCCAAAAGCCCTCACGTAGGCTACACGCAAATTGACTCCTTTCAATTATCATACATGAAACATATAAAAGGATCACGCACCTGAAGAAATTGTCCACATGTTTGAATAAAGGAGTTGAGTTGGGTGTAGGGCTTGAAAGGGTTAATAATCACACAAGTTTAAAGATCGCATTAGCTACAAGCTGTCTCTCAGTCACACGGGGAAAAGTATGTGGAAGCCACAGGGTCTTGGTTTAAACAGACAGAGTACTGTTTTAATGCAACCCTCAACCGATATATTTATCAGGTTCAATTTCAAATGGATAACCACTTAATTGGACAATGTGCAGCTCATGTTTGCCCATTAGAACTAGGAACAATGGAAAGGGAGGTTGATAGACTATTAGTCAGAGCTATAGCGAGCATTGTTTGATGATATAACATGCACAAGTTAATTGGACACTGTACCTTTAAGTATGAATAATGTAACCTTAATCAATAACTGAGTGGATAGAGATAACTAATATAATTTTATTGATTTGATTTATTATTGTCACATACAGTGAAAAGTATTGTTTCTTGCGCACTATGTCAACATTAAGAGCATTCAAATGGTTATTGGATAAACATATGGATAATATTGGAATAGTGTAGATTAGAGGGGCTTTAGATTGGTTTCACTGGTCAGCACAACATCGAGGGCCAAAGGGCCTGTACTGCGCTGTAATGTTCTATGTTCTATGTTCTATGCCGACAAAGCATACCATTCATAGGGAAGGAAACGAGAGAGTGCAGAATGTAGTGTTACAGTCATAGCTCGGGTGTAGAGAAAGATCAACTTAGTGCAAGGTAAGTCCATTCAAAAGTCTGACAGCAGCAGGGAAGAAGCTGTTCTTGAGTCGGTTGGTCCGTGACCTCAGACTATCTTTTTCTTTTTCCTGATGGAAGAAGGTGGAAGAGAGAATGTCTGGAGTGCGCGGGGTCCTTAATTATGCTGTCTGCTTTTCTGAGGCAGAGGGAAGTGTAGACAGAGTCAATGGATGGGATGGACTGGACTTCGTTCACGACACTTTGTAGTTCCTTGCAGTCTTGGGCAGAGCAGGAGCCATACCAAGCTGTGATACAACCAGAAAGAATGCTTTCTATGGTGCATCTGTAAAAGTTGGTGAGTAGCAAACATGCCAAATTTCCTTAGTCTTCTGAGAAAGTTGGTAGGCTTTCTTAACTATAGCATTGGCATGAGGGGGCCAGGTTGTTGATCAGGACACCTAAAAACTTGAAGCTCTCAACCCTTTCTACTTCATCCCCGTTGATGTAGACAGGGGCATGTTCTACCTTACACTTCCTGAAGTCGATGACAATCTCTTTAGTTTTGTTGATGAAGGTAGGGCAGTTGATGTCATATACATGGATTTTAGTAAGGAGTTTGATAAGGTCCCCCATGGTCGGCTTATGATGAAAGTGAGGAGGTGTGGGATAGAGGGAAAGTTGGCCGATTGGATAGGCAACTGGCTGTCTGATCGAAGACAGATGGTGGTGGTCGATAGAAAATTTTCGGACTGGAGGCAGGTTGCTAGCGGAGTGCCACAGGGATCAGTGCTTGGTCCTCTGCTCTTTGTGATTTTTATTTATGACTTAGAGGAGGGGGCTGAAGGGGGGATCAGTAAATTTGCTGATGACACCAAGATTGGTGGAGTAGTGGATGAGGTGGAGGGCTGTTGTAGGCTGCAAAGAGACATAGATAGGATGCAAAGCTGGGCTGAAAAATGGCAAATGGAGTTTAACCCTGATAAATGTGAGGTGATTCATTTTGGTAGGACTAATTTAAATGTGGATTACAGGGTCAAAGGTAGGGTTCTGAAGACTGTGGAGGAACAGAGAGATCTTGGGGCTCATATCCACAGATCTCTAAAGGTTGCCACTCAAGTGGATAGAGCTGTGAAGAAGGCCTATAGTGTGTTAGCTTTTATTAACAGGGGGTTGGAGTTTAAGAGCCGTGGGGTTATGCTGCAACTGTACAGGACCTTGGTGAGACCACATTTGGAGTATTGTGTGCAGTTCTGGTCACCTCACTATAAGAAGGATGTGGAAGCGCTGGAAAGAGTGCAGAGGAGATTTACCAGGATGCTGCCTGGTTTGGAGGGTAGGTCTTATGAGGAAAGGTTGCGGGAGCTAGGGCTGTTCTCTCTGGAGCAGAGAAGGCTGAGGGGAGACTTAATAGAGGTTTATAAAATGATGAAGGGGATAGATAGAGTGAACGTTCAAAGACTATTTCCTCGGGTGGATGGAGCTATTACAAGGGGGCATAATTATAGGGTTCGTGGTGGGAGATACAGGAAGGATATCAGAGGTAGGTTCTTTACGCAGAGAGTGGTTGGGGTGTGGAATGGACTGCCTGCAGTGATCGTGGAGTCAGACACTTTAGGAACATTTAAGCGGTTATTGGATAGGCACATGGAGCACACCAGGATGATAGGGAGTGGGATAGCTTGATCTTGGTTTCAGATAAAGCTCGGCACAACATCGTGGGCCGAAGGGCCTGTTCTGTGCTGTACTGTTCTATGTTCTATGTTGACATTGAGGGAGAGATTATTGTCGCTGCACCAGTTCACCAGATTCTCTCTCATTCCTGTACTCTGTCTCAGTTGGTATATGCCAATTACTTGTAATCAAATTTGAAATTATAATTGTTTGTGTATTCCTGAATTCTGCACTCTGACTGGTCTGAATGGCTTAGTTGGTGTCCTGTAGCACTATAGTTGTCAATAAGTCATCTTGAAACCACTCCACGACTTTGTCTGGCTGTGTAAGGGGAATGATAGTTTTAAATCCAACAAGGAAATCATTGTGACAGTCCTCTACCAGGTTCGAGGAGGTTGCAGAGATAGGGAGGAGCAAGGCAATGGAGAGATTTGAAAACAAAGACCAAACCATTGACAAACAGCATGGCACCATAGGTATGCCAGCAAAGATATGATAGTGGACGCGTGGTATTGCCATCAGACTAATAATCCAGAGACCCAGGATAATGTTCTGGGGACCCGGGTTCAAATCCCAGCATGGCAGATGGTGAAATTTGAATTCAATTAAAATCTGGAATTAAAAGTCCAATGATGACCATGAAACCGCTGTAAAAAAAACAACTGGTTCACCAATGTCTTTTAGCGATGGAAATCTGCTGTCCTGACCAGGTCTGGCCTACATGTGACTCCAGATCCACAGCAATGTAGCCGACTCTTAAATGCCCTCTGAAATGGCCCAGCAAGTGATTCAGTTCAAGGGCAATTAGGGATGGGCAACAAATGCTGACCTTGCCAGTGATGCCCACATCCCATGAATGAATAAAACAGAAATGATGGGTGAATGGGTCTTGGGCCGAGTGAGGTTAAAATGAGCAGAATTATGGATTTGTATATGGAGAGTGCAAGGTGGATGAATGACCAAGTGAGCATTGGAGTAGCTGAGTTCAGAGTTAGCAAAAGGCATGAAGGGAGGCTGTATTAGTGGGAGGCCTTCCAGCCAGGAAATCCCTGGTTTATACTGCCCCACACTGACATTGATGATTCAGTGTTAATACAACCTGACTGGTCATTGTCCCCAAAGAACCAGACAGCCATAGAGCAGTGCAACTCGAAGAATGTTATTAGACCCAAGACGATTGATTGTGGGATCTTACTGTGCCACAAGCAGTTTTCCTCCACTCTGCTTGCCTACATGGCACAAGTGGCACAGTGGTTAGCACTCCTGCCTCACAGTGCCAGGGACTTGGGTTCGATTCCTGGCTTGGGTCACTGTCTGTGTGGAGTTTGCACGTTCTCCCCATGTCCGCGTGGGTTTCCTCCGGGTGCTCCAGTTTCCTCCCGCAGTCCAAAGATGTGTTAGGTTGATTGGCCATAGTAAATTGCCCCATAGTGTCAGGGGGACGAGCTAGGATAAATACATGGGGTGGGATTGTTGTTGGTGCAGGCTCAATGGGCTGAATGGCCTCTTTCTGCACTGTAGGATTCTATGATTCATCACCATTGAAGTCAATAAGGAATTCAGTAGAAATCTGGATAAATAAGATACAATCACTATTGAATTCAATAAGGAATTCAGGAGAAATCTAAACCAATGTAATATTTTCCCTATTGATTCCAATAATAAATTTAAGATGAGAACTAGATTAATATAATATTGCAACTATTGAAATTAATAAGAAATTCAGGATTGATGAATACAATACAGTCACGGGGCTGATGTGATACATAAATACCAGGATAAAAGATGTTGTTTTGGACTCTCCATCGTTGCTGCCAGGTCTGCATTTGCTGTCTCTAAACCAGCATGGACCAGTTGGACTGAGTGGTATGTTCCTGTTTATTAAATTCAATGTAACATTGATATGTGTAAGCACTGACGTCTGTCATTCTCCTTCTCAAACCCTGCCCCTTTCCTTGTGTGTGTTTTATTGAGCATTATTGGGTCTAACCCATTCAGTTGGGATTGCCAGTACAAGCTGTGAATCATCCGTTTTTATTTATTTATGTCTCTCTCTCTTGCTCTCAGAATAAATACGCCTTAAGCCAAGGCTTAAAGTTAAAAGTTAAGTTAAAGTTAATTTATTAGTCACAAGTAAGGCTTACATTAACACTGCAATGAAGTTACTGTGAAATTCCCCTAGTCGCCACACTCCGGCGCCTGTTTGGGTCAATGCACCTAACCAGCACGTCTTTCAGACTGTGGGAGGAAACCGGAGCACCCGGAGGAAACCCACGCAGACACGGGGAGAATGTGCAAACTCCACGCAGACAGTGACCCAAGCTGGGAATTGAACCCGGGTCCCTGGTGCCGTGAAGCAGCAGTGCTAATCACTGTGCCACCATTTTTGTTTTCCTTTTTACGTATTGGTGTGCATCGTGTCCGTGGATGGGGGGGGGTGGGGGGAGGGGGAGGTCATAGGGAGGGATGGGTAAAGGCCTCTCTGCCCAGGTGCCAGGGCGGGGTCAGAGAGGGAATGAGGAAGGGTGGGGTGGGTGGGTGGGGGTTCAGGCGCTCTCTCCCGGGAGTTAGAGGGGGAGAGAGGAGGTTGGGAGGATCAGGAGGGAGGACGAGGGACAGGGCACTGAGGAGGGCCGGTGCCCCAGTCAGGAGGAAGGGGGGGGGGGGGTGCCGGTGTTGGGGGCAGCAGCAGTGGGTGAGGGGACTTCACTCCTTCAGCCCTCCTGGGCCAAAACAGTAAAAGTCCAAGGTGTCTTCACCCCCCCCTGCCCCCATGTAGATGGAAAACTTAATATTGTGCCACCGTACTTCAATCCTCTCAAATCAAAAGTTGGCCCAGTTGCAAAATACACCTCACCTCAGCACTCCTTTATCTTGCCAAACTTTGTACTGTTTTGTGTGTTGTTTAGTTCACATCTTGATGATTCAGTTCCAGAAACTCTTCGGGCTAATAGTCGAGTGTAACTGAAGGCAAGATTCATATCCCCTCACTCATAACAGACTAAACTGTCCAGGTGGAACCCCCCCAAACCCCCAGGTCCAGACCTATTTTCCTGTGCCTGTTTCCCTTCTGGGAAATAAATGGTAATTAGATGATTGAACTGACTTCTCGGTTCAGTCTGTGGGCCAGTTGTAAGTCTCGGTAAACTGTAGTCTGAGGCACAGTGAGAGCTCACAGCTGTCTTGACATGGCCACGCTCATTATTCTGCTGACAACACTAGCCTGTCATCACTCAATCAATTAACTGGGATCTCTTGTAGAACCGCTCATCTTCTCTCATCTGCTGCTTAGCCGGGACAAGGGCTCCCCAGGGGGTCATTGACACATCACAGCTTGGAGTTGCATTATAAGGGGTCAACTCCACACACCCTCCTCAGTTCAGGAACCCAGGGTCTGGCTAAAGTTAGTGCAGTTGAGTTGAGCTAACTTTTGGATACATTGGCTTCTTGGCCCCAACGATGCAAGTGCCGGCCCTCGGAGGTTTTGCCTGTCCATCTGCTTTCCCCTGCACCCCCCTCTGCTCCGAGTGTCCCCCCAGAGCTCCCAGCCGCAAGTCCTTCAGCATCGAGGCTCTGCTCTCTGACACAGAGGGCAGCAGCAGCGCTCACTCTCCCTGGGACAGGGTGTCTGCTGGCTGGTGCTCCAGCGGGAGCTGTGCTCTGGGCTCGGCTGCCCCTGGGCTGCCTCTGAGCCCCCAGCTCCCTCCGTCTCTGTACCCGGGCTTGATGCATCCCCACCCCGCCTACCCTGTGTACTATGGGGCGTCTCCCCTGGTCTACCGACCCAGTACCTGCAGGGCAGCTCACTACACACCAGGTAAGCTCTCACTCTGTCTCTCTGCACTTGGGGAATGTTCCCATTCAAAGGGACATCTTTTGTTTTAATGATGCCACTTGTACCTCCTGAGTCTGAGCGAGGATTGATCAGAGGAGTTGGAGGGAAGAATTAATCCAAATGTTAAAGATCATGGGGTGGTGAATATAGATGAAATAAGCAGAAACTGTCAGTCTGAAGGAGGGGTGTTCAGCAAGGGAGCAGCGGTTTAAGATTATTGACAAAACAATTAGACTGGGAGATGAGGGGGAGGGGGTAGTTTTATTGAAAGTTCTGAAAGTTTTAAAGTTTTTATTTATTATTTAGTCACAAGCAGGCTTACATTAACACTGCAATGAAGTTACTGTGAAAATCCTCTAGCCGTCACACTCTGGCGCCTGTTCGGGTACACTGAGGGAGAATTTAGTATGGCCAATTTACCTAACCTGCACATCTTTGGACCGCGGGAGGATACCCATGCAGACACGAGGAGAACATGCAAACTCCACACAGACAGTGACTCAAACTGGGAATTGAAGCTGGGTCCCTGGCACTGTGAGGCAGCAGTGCTAACCACTGTGTCACTGTGCCACCCCAATGCAATGGAGTCACTGTGAAAATCCCTAGTCGCCACACTCCAGTTCCTGGTCGGGTTTTGATTTTGATTTGATTTATTATTGTCACACGTATTAGCATACAGTAAAAAGTATCGTTTCTTGCACGCTATATAGACAAAACATACCGTTCATAGAGAAGGAAAGGAGAGAGTGCAGAATGTAGTGTTACAGTCATAGCGAGGGAGTAGAGAAAGATCAACTTAATGCAAGGTAAGGGTGTACTGAGGGAGAATTTAGCATGGCCAATGCACCTAACCAGCACATCTTTCGGAGTGTGGGAGGAAACTGGAGCACCCAGAGGAAACCCATGCAGACACGGGGAGAAGGTGCAGACTCCACACAGAACAGTGACCCAAGCCGGGAATCGAACCTGGGTCCCTGGCGCTGTGAGGCAGCAGTGGAGGGATACAAACGATTGGTCTAGTTGGACCAAGGAGCGGCACAGGCTTGGAGGGCTGAAGGGCCTGTTTCCTGTGCTGTACTGTTCTTTGTTCAGTGCTAACCACCGAGCCACTTTGGGTGGAGGGGAGAGGAGGGTATGATTGGGTCTCATCCATTCAGTTGTGTTTGTTAGTACAAGATGTGAATCATCCTTTTTTATTTATGTCTCTCTCCTGCCCTCAGAATGCCCTTTAGCCAAGCCTGCCTTCGCTCCTCTCAAATCAAAAATCAGCAAGTCAAAGCGAGTGAGGACCATCTTCACCCAGGAACAGCTAGGTCGCCTGGAAAAGGAGTTTGCCCGCCAACAGTACATGGTGGGTTCCGAGAGGTTCGTGCTGGCATCTGCTCTGCAACTCAATGAGTCACAGGTAAGGAAAGGGGGAAGGGGGGATTGGTTGGGGGGAGGAGGGGGTCACAAGCTGCCCAAAGTATTCCCTCCCTGTATCTGCTCAGCTTCTAACTTTGACAAACGAATGGGATGTGGACAGAACAGCTTGAACATAGGGCTGACATTTCTACAGCACTGTTCATAACCTCAGGATCTGACAGCCAATGGCATACCTCCAACATGTTGCCACCATTGTAATGGCAAAAATATGGCGGGCGATTGGTGCACAGAAAGATCCCAATAATCTGTGATAATGAGCAATCTGTTTTAGCGACCTTTGATGAAGGGGTATCAATATTAATTGTAAGGGGAAATGGTACAGACCTTTCCTCTTCCCATCTCGGGTAAATGATGCATGAAACTCAGCCACCGAGTGCAGCAAGTTTAACCCCTTGTCTGCAGTGGAAGGTGGTGTTATAGGGGAGAGTGTGTGGGATCCAGCAGTGGCAAGGGAACCCTAACGCTGATTTTAATAGAGACTGGGCTATGATGGGTAAACATCAGCCTCCCAATTTCCATCCAGTTACTGGTTACTGAGCATGTAAATGTTCAATGAGGATCAGTTATTGTTTTTCTGTTCATTAATTCATGGGACATTGGCATCGCTGGCTAGGTCAACATTTATCCCTATGGATATACCCATCCCTAATTGCCCCTGAGAAGCTGGCGGTGAGCTGATTTCTTGAACTGTCGTAGTCCATGTGCTGTGGGTACACCCACTGTGCTGTTAGGGAGGGAGTTCCAGGATTCTGACCCAGGGACAGTGTATTTCCAAGGATGATCATAGAATCCCTACAGTGCAGAAGGAGGCCATTCAGCCCATCGAGTCTGCACCGACCATAAACCCACCCAGGCTTCATCCCCGTAACCCCACATATTTACCCCGCTAATCCCTCCAACCTATGCATCCCCCTGACACTAAGGGGCAATTTAGCACGGCCAATGCACCTAACCCGACATCTTCGGAGTGTGGGAGGAAATCGGAGCACCCGGAGGAAACCCACGCAGACACGGGGAGAATGTGCAGACTCCGCCCAGTCACCCAAGCCAGGAATCGAACCCAGGTCCCTGGCGCTGTGAGGCAGCAGTGCTAATCACTGTGCCACCCTGCCGCCCAATGTTCTAGCTGTCTCAGTGGAAAATGCATGTCTGAATTTTCTCAAAGCTCCCCCTTTCACAGCTGCAGTCCTGTTGGAGAGTTTAGCATTCACTGTGCTGGATATCTGGGGATAAACCAGCTCTTTGGTTCTCACTCCACCAGTTCCAGCCTCTAACAGAAACACTGCATGCCCACTAGGCCGGGATGTTAACAAGGCAGATTGAAACCATATCTGGGAAGGTGTGTGTGTGCGTGTGTGCATGTGTGTGTGTGCATGTGTGTGTGTGCATGTGCGTGTGTGCATGTGTGTGTGTGCGTGTGTGTGTTGGGGGGGTGAACAAAGAACAAAGAAAATTACAGCAGAGGAACAGGCCCTTCACCCTCCAAGCCTGCACCAACCATGCTGCCCGACTGAACTAAAACCCCCTACGCTTCCGGGGAGGACCAGATCCCTCTATTCCCATCCTATTCATGTATTTGTCAAGTCACTATCGTATCTGCTTCCACTACCTCCCCCAGCAGCGAGTTCCAGGCACCCACCACCCTCTGTGTAAAAAAACTTGCCTCGTACATCTCCTTTAAACCTTGCCCCTCGTGCCTTAAACCTGTGCCCCCTAGTAATTGACTATTCCACCCTGGGTGGGGAGAAGGTTTTGAGAAGAAGGTTGTCTGGAGAGCTCCAGGCAAGCCTGATATCTTGTTCCCCTCTTCTCAATGTGTTCAGCATACCCCAAAGTAAATTCTGAGCTTTAACGCAATGTTGCGGGCCCCACCCATGCTGTTTTACCATTTTAAGAGCAGCAGGCACTGTTTAGAGTTGCATCAGTGCACAGTTAGATGGAAGGCTGTTGATTTTGTTCTGGTTTCTGGAATGAGAGTTGTAACTCCTTCGGTGAAAGAGGCAAGAGAATAGAATACAAGAAAATCTGAAAATGACAACCTGCATTCTTCAGATAAATGCTGGTGGGATCCATTTAATTTGCCATCAAAATTAAACAAGAGAATTCAACTGATTCTCATCAAAATGAGGGCAACGGTATAGACACAATATGGGGGGTCACAGGTTCAGCACTGAGACAGGAAAAAGGTCATTTCATCCAGGTAAGCACTTAGGAGGCCATTCAGCCCCTTGAGCCTGTTACACAGGAACAGGAGGAGTCCATTCAGCCCCTTCAGCCTGTACAAAGGAACAGGAGGAGGCCATTCAGCCCCTTCAGCCTGATACAAAGGAACAGGAGGAGTCCATTCAGCCCCTTCAGCCTGATACAAAGGAACAGGAGGAGGCCATTCAGCCCCTTCAGCCTGATACAAAGGAACAGGAGGAGGCCATTCAGCCCCTCGAGTCCTTTCTGCCTTTCCATTGGGCCACTCAACTCCATGTACATGCCTTTGCTCCAATTCCCGGAATTCCCTTACCCTATGGATATCAGCATTCAAATTCCCTAATGATCCCACTTCGCCTTTGTGTAAAAAAAAAGTACTTTCCGATTTCACTCCTGAACAACTTAGCTCTAATTTTAAAGTTACTAAAGTTTATTTATTAGTGTGACAAATAGGCTTACATTAACACTGCAATGAAGTTACTGTGAAAATCCCACTCTGGCACCTGTGAGGGGGAATTTAGCATGGCCAATGCACCTAACCCGCACGTCTTTCGGACTGTGGGAGGAAACCGGAGCACCCGGAGGAAACCGACACAGACACAGGGAGAACGTGATTTGATGAGATTTGATTATTGTCACATGTATTAGTATACAGTGAAAAGTATTGTTTCTCGCGCACTATACAGACAATGCATACCGTTCATAGAGAAGGAAACGGGAGAGTGCAGAATGTAGTGTTACAGTCATAGCTAGGGTGGAGAGAAAGATCAACTTAAAGCAAGGTAGGTCCATTCAAAAGTCTGACAGCAGCAGGGAAGAAGCTGTTTTTGAGTCGGTTGGTGTGTGACCTCAGAATTTTGTATCTTTTTCCCGAAAGAAGAAGGTGGAAGAGAGAATGTCCGGGGTGCGTGGGGTCCTTAATTAAGCTGGCTGCTTTGCCGAGGCAGCGGGAAGTGTAGACAGAGTCAATGGATGGGAGGCTGGTTTCAGTGATGGATTGCGCTTCGTTCACGACCCTTTGTAGTTTCTTACGGTCTTGGACAGAGCCATACCAAGCTGTGACACTCCCAGAGAGTGACCCAGGCTGGGAATCGAACCTGGGTCCCTGGTGCTAAGGCAGCAGTGCTAACCAGTGTGCCACCCCCATGTTCAGGATTGTCTCACCTTCGGAAATAGTTTCTCTAGCCCGCACTGTCAACTGGGGAACAGTCACTGGAGGTTGTGACCTTTGGGAGGAACATGGAAAGAGGCGGGCAGAAATAAAAAGTT
The DNA here is from genome assembly GCF_964213995.1 of Mustelus asterias. Classification (NCBI taxonomy): domain Eukaryota; kingdom Metazoa; phylum Chordata; class Chondrichthyes; order Carcharhiniformes; family Triakidae; genus Mustelus; species Mustelus asterias. The sequence continues at coordinate 195,827,404 of NC_135801.1, forward strand.
CAGTTGCCGAGAAGAAGGCCCAGAACAAACAAAAATCGCCCAAATTCTCAGCCTGCTGTCTTCCTCTGAGACTGACATGTCAGAGTGTGACTCCTGTCGGGATGTCAAAGACAGAGTTCACCACCGCAGTGCAAACCATTCTCAAACCACTTTAAAATTGTGGCCCTTTACGACAGAAATATGTTTTTTAAACTGGATCTTGGGGAAGCTTGTCATTTTCTTTATCATTAGTTTTCTTTCCCTCCCTTCCAATCAACAGGTCAAAGTCTGGTTCCAGAACCGAAGAATCAAATGGCGGAAACAGAGCCTTGAGCAGCAACAGGCCAAGCTGGCGAGATTGGGCATCGTGGGCACACAGCCCAGCCCGGACTCACAGAGCACCGAGGAGGGGCACGGGACAGGGCCCCAGCACCAGGACCAACCGTGAGGTCCCACAGGACTTTCCATAGACTCTTCCATAACCGGCCCTCCCCGACCCCCAAAACCTACCACACCCTTTCGAAGCCTGCACCATGCTGCTGGTGACACCAGGAACCGTATTGCCATGTCCCGCCTTGGCAGCCGATGTCAATCGTGTATCCAGGGAGTGGGCACCAGAGTTGAGACATCTCTGGGTGTTGGGCTTAGCGTTGTTAATATCACATTCTGTATTGTAATATTAGTCTCGATATACCTAATATATAACTGGAGTTTTTAAGAAGGTGCCTTCTTCTTCTGTCTGTTTGCGTGTGTGTGTCAGATTAGAGTTATAGAATGATAAAAGCAGAGGAGGCCATTCGGCCCCACCTGCCTGTGCCAGCCCTTTGAAAGAGCTGTCCAGTTAGTCCCGCTCCCCTGATCTTGCCCCAGGACCCCTGTAAATTTTTTCCCCTTCAAGTATTTATTAAATTGCCATTTGGGAGTTACTGTCGAATTCAGACAGCGCATTCCAGGTCACGGCTCGCTGTCCAAAATAGAATTGCCTCATTGTGCCTTTGTTTATTGTCAATCATCTTAAATCGCTGCAGTCTGGTCACACACAGCCCCTGGTCACACAGCCCCTGGTCACACAGCCCCTGGTCACACACAGCCCCTGGTCACACAGCCCCTGGTCACACAGCCCCTGGTCACACAGCCCCTGGTCACACAGCCCCTGGTCACACACAGCCCCTGGTCACACAGCCCCTGGTCACACACAGCCCCTGGTCACACAGCCCCTGGTCACACAGCCCCTGGTCACACAGCCCCTGGTCACACAGAGCCCCTGGTCACACAGAGCCCCTGGTCACACAGAGCCCCTGGTCACACAGCCCCTGGTCACACAGCCCCTGGTCACACAGCCCCTGGTCACACAGCCCCTGGTCACAGAGCCCCTGGTCACACAGCCCCTGGTCACACAGCCCCTGGTCACACAGAGCCCCTGGTCACACAGCCCCTGGTCACACAGCCCCTGGTCACACAGCCCCTGGTCACACAGCCCCTGGTCACACAGCCCCTGGTCACACAGCCCCTGGTCACACAGAGCCCCTGGTCACACAGCCCCTGGTCACACAGCCCCTGGTCACACAGCCCCTGGTCACACACAGCCCCTGGTCACACACAGCCCCTGGTCACACACAGCCCCTGGTCACACAGCCCCTGGTCACACAGCCCCTGGTCACAGAGCCCCTGGTCACACAGCCCCTGGTCACACAGAGCCCCTGGTCACACAGCCCCTGGTCACACAGCCCCTGGTCACACAGCCCCTGGTCACACAGCCCCTGGTCACAGAGCCCCTGGTCACACAGCCCCTGGTCACACAGCCCCTGGTCACACAGCCCCTGGTCACACAGCCCCTGGTCACACAGCCCCTGGTCACACAGCCCCTGGTCACAGAGCCCCTGGTCACACAGCCCCTGGTCACAGAGCCCCTGGTCACACAGCCCCTGGTCACAGAGCCCCTGGTCACACAGCCCCTGGTCACAGAGCCCCTGGTCACACAGAGCCCCTGGTCACACAGCCCCTGGTCACACAGCCCCTGGTCACACAGCCCCTGGTCACACAGCCCCTGGTCACACAGCCCCTGGTCACAAAGAGCCCCTGGTCACACAGAGCCCCTGGTCACAGAGCCCCTGGTCACACAGAGCCCCTGGTCACAGAGCCCCTGGTCACACAGCCCCTGGTCACACACAGCCCCTGGTCACACAGCCCCTGGTCACAGAGCCCCTGGTCACACAGTCCCTGGTCACACAGCCCCTGGTCACACAGCCCCTGGTCACACAGCCCCTGGTCACACAGCCCCTGGTCACACACAGCCCCTGGTCACACAGCCCCTGGTCACAGAGCCCCTGGTCACACAGCCCCTGGTCACACACAGCCCCTGGTCACAGAGCCCCTGGTCACACAGCCCCTGGTCACACACAGCCCCTGGTCACACAGCCCCTGGTCACAGAGCCCCTGGTCACACAGCCCCTGGTCACACACAGCCCCTGGTCACACAGCCCCTGGTCACAGAGCCCCTGGTCACACAGTCCCTGGTCACACAGCCCCTGGTCACACAGCCCCTGGTCACACAGCCCCTGGTCACACAGCCCCTGGTCACACACAGCCCCTGGTCACACAGCCCCTGGTCACAGAGCCCCTGGTCACACACAGCCCCTGGTCACACAGCCCCTGGTCACACACAGCCCCTGGTCACAGAGCCCCTGGTCACACAGCCCCTGGTCACACACAGCCCCTGGTCACACAGCCCCTGGTCACAGAGCCCCTGGTCACACAGCCCCTGGTCACACACAGCCCCTGGTCACACAGAGCCCCTGGTCACACACAGCCCCTGGTCACACACAGCCCCTGGTCACAGAGCCCCTGGTCACACACAGCCCCTGGTCACACACAGCCCCTGGTCACACAGCCCCTGGTCACAGAGCCCCTGGTCACACACAGCCCCTGGTCACACAGCCCCTGGTCACACACAGCCCCTGGTCACAGAGCCCCTGGTCACACAGCCCCTGGTCACACAGAGCCCCTGGTCACACACAGCCCCTGGTCACACAGCCCCTGGTCACAGAGCCCCTGGTCACACACAGCCCCTGGTCACACAGCCCCTGGTCACAGAGCCCCTGGTCACACACAGCCCCTGGTCACACAGCCCCTGGTCACAGATCCCCTGGTCACACAGCCCCTGGTCACAGAGCCCCTGGTCACACAGCCCCTGGTCACACAGCCCCTGGTCACAGAGCCCCTGGTCACACAGCCCCTGGTCACACAGCCCCTGGTCACACAGAGCCCCTGGTCACACAGAGCCCCTGGTCACACAGCCCCTGGTCACACAGAGCCCCTGGTCACACAGCCCCTGGTCACAGAGTCCCTGGTCACACAGCCCCTGGTCACAGAGTCCCTGGTCACACAGCCCCTGGTCACACAGCCCCTGGTCACACAGCCCCTGGTCACAGAGTCCCTGGTCACACAGCCCCTGGTCACACAGCCCCTGGTCACAGAGTCCCTGGTCACACACAGCCCCTGGTCACACACAGCCCCTGGTCACACAGAGCCCCTGGTCACACAGAGCCCCTGGTCACACAGCCCCTGGTCACAGAGTCCCTGGTCACACAGCCCCTGGTCACACAGCCCCTGGTCACACAGCCCCTGGTCACAGAGTCCCTGGTCACACAGCCCCTGGTCACACAGCCCCTGGTCACAGAGTCCCTGGTCACACACAGCCCCTGGTCACACAGCCCCTGGTCACACAGCCCCTGGTCACACAGCCCCTGGTCACACAGCCCCTGGTCACACACAGCCCCTGGTCACACAGCCCCTGGTCACAGAGCCCCTGGTCACAGAGCCCCTGGTCACACAGCCCCTGGTCACACAGCCCCTGGTCACACACAGCCCCTGGTCACACAGCCCCTGGTCACACACAGCCCCTGGTCACACACAGCCCCTGGTCACACAGCCCCTGGTCACACAGCCCCTGGTCACAGATCCCCTGGTCACAGAGCCCCTGGTCACAGAGCCCCTGGTCACAGAGCCCCTGGTCACAGAGCCCCTGGTCACAGAGCCCCTGGTCACAGAGCCCCTGGTCACACAGCCCCTGGTCACACAGCCCCTGGTCACAGAGCCCCTGGTCACACAGCCCCTGGTCACACAGCCCCTGGTCACACAGCCCCTGGTCACACAGCCCCTGGTCACACAGAGCCCCTGGTCACACAGCCCCTGGTCACACAGAGCCCCTGGTCACACAGAGCCCCTGGTCACACAGCCCCTGGTCACACAGCCCCTGGTCACACAGTCCCTGGTCACACAGCCCCTGGTCACACAGCCCCTGGTCACACAGCCCCTGGTCACACAGCCCCTGGTCACACAGCCCCTGGTCACACAGAGCCCCTGGTCACACAGAGCCCCTGGTCACACACAGCCCCTGGTCACACACAGCCCCTGGTCACACAGCCCCTGGTCACACAGCCCCTGGTCACACAGAGCCCCTGGTCACACAGAGCCCCTGGTCACACAGCCCCTGGTCACACAGCCCCTGGTCACACACAGCCCCTGGTCACACAGCCCCTGGTCACACAGCCCCTGGTCACACAGCCCCTGGTCACACAGCCCCTGGTCACACAGAGCCCCTGGTCACACAGAGCCCCTGGTCACACAGAGCCCCTGGTCACACAGCCCCTGGTCACACAGAGCCCCTGGTCACACAGCCCCTGGTCACAGAGCCCCTGGTCACACAGAGCCCCTGGTCACACAGCCCCTGGTCACAGAGCCCCTGGTCACACAGAGCCCCTGGTCACACAGCCCCTGGTCACACAGAGCCCCTGGTCACACAGAGCCCCTGGTCACACAGCCCCTGGTCACACAGAGCCCCTGGTCACAGAGCCCCTGGTCACAGAGCCCCTGGTCACACAGAGCCCCTGGTCACACAGCCCCTGGTCACACAGCCTCTGGTCACACAGCCCCTGGTCACACAGCCCCTGGTCACACAGAGCCCCTGGTCACAGAGCCCCTGGTCACACACAGCCCCTGGTCACACAGCCCCTGGTCACAGAGCCCCTGGTCACACAGAGCCCCTGGTCACAGAGCCCCTGGTCACACACAGCCTCTGGTCACACAGCCCCTGGTCACACAGCCCCTGGTCACACAGAGCCCCTGGTCACAGAGCCCCTGGTCACACACAGCCCCTGGTCACACAGCCCCTGGTCACACAGCCCCTGGTCACACAGCCCCTGGTCACACAGCCCCTGGTCACACAGCCCCTGGTCACACAGCCCCTGGTCACACACAGCCCCTGGTCACACAGCCCCTGGTCACACACAGCCCCTGGTCACACAGCCCCTGGTCACAGAGCCCCTGGTCACACACAGCCCCTGGTCACACAGCCCCTGGTCACACACAGCCCCTGGTCACACACAGCCCCTGGTCACACAGCCCCTGGTCACACAGCCCCTGGTCACACAGAGCCCCTGGTCACACAGCCCCTGGTCACACACAGCCCCTGGTCACACACAGCCCCTGGTCACACAGCCCCTGGTCACACACAGCCCCTGGTCACACAGCCCCTGGTCACAGAGCCCCTGGTCACACACAGCCCCTGGTCACACAGCCCCTGGTCACACAGCCCCTGGTCACACACAGCCCCTGGTCACACAGCCCCTGGTCACAGATCCCCTGGTCACACACAGCCCCTGGTCACACAGCCCCTGGTCACACAGCCCCTGGTCACACAGCCCCTGGTCACACACAGCCCCTGGTCACACACAGCCCCTGGTCACAGAGCCCCTGGTCACACAGCCCCTGGTCACACAGCCCCTGGTCACACAGCCCCTGGTCACACAGCCCCTGGTCACACACAGCCCCTGGTCACAGAGCCCCTGGTCACACAGCCCCTGGTCACACAGCCCCTGGTCACACAGCCCCTGGTCACACAGCCCCTGGTCACACAGCCCCTGGTCACACAGCCCCTGGTCACACAGCCCCTGGTCACACAGCCCCTGGTCACACAGCCCCTGGTCACACAGCCCCTGGTCACACAGCCCCTGGTCACACACAGCCCCTGGTCACAGAGCCCCTGGTCACACAGCCCCTGGTCACACAGCCCCTGGTCACACAGCCCCTGGTCACACAGCCCCTGGTCACACAGCCCCTGGTCACACAGCCCCTGGTCACACAGCCCCTGGTCACACACAGCCCCTGCTCACACAGCCCCTGGTCACACAGCCCCTGGTCACACACAGCCCCTGGTCACACAGCCCCTGGTCACACAGCCCCTGGTCACACAGCCCCTGGTCACACAGCCCCTAGTCAGACACAGCCCCTGGTCACAGAGCCCCTGGTCACACAGCCCCTGGTCACACAGAGCCCCTGGTCACAGAGCCCTGGTCACACAGAGCCCCTGGTCACACAGCCCCTGGTCACACAGCCCCTGGTCACACAGCCCCTGGTCACACAGCCCCTGGTCACACAGCCCCTGGTCACACAGCCCCTGGTCACACAGCCCCTGGTCACACAGCCCCTGGTCACACAGAGCCCCTGGTCACACAGCCCCTAGTCAGACACAGCCCCTGGTCACAGAGCCCCTGGTCACACAGCCCCTGGTCACACAGCCCCTGGTCACACAGCCCCTGGTCACACAGCCCCTGGTCACACAGCCCCTGGTCACACAGCCCCTGGTCACACAGCCCCTAGTCAGACACAGCCCCTGGTCACAGAGCCCCTGGTCACACAGCCCCTGGTCACAGAGCCCCTGGTCACACAGAGCCCCTGGTCACACAGAGCCCCTGGTCACACAGAGCCCCTGGTCACACAGCCCCTGGTCACAGAGCCCCTGGTCACACAGAGCCCCTGGTCACACAGAGCCCCTGGTCACACAGCCCCTGGTCACACAGAGCCCCTGGTCACACAGCCCCTGGTCACACAGAGCCCCTGGTCACACAGCCCCTGGTCACACAGAGCCCCTGGTCACACAGCCCCTGGTCACACAGAGCCCCTGGTCACACAGCCCCTGGTCACACAGAGCCCCTGGTCACACACAGCCCCTGGTCACACAGAGCCCCTGGTCACACACAGCCCCTGGTCACACAGCCCCTGGTCACACAGCCCCTGGTCACACAGAGCCCCTGGTCACACAGCCCCTGGTCACACAGAGCCACTGGTCACACAGCCCCTGGTCACACAGCCCCTGGTCACACAGCCCCTGGTCACACAGCCCCTGGTCACACAGCCCCTGGTCACACAGCCCCTGGTCACACAGCCCCTGGTCACACAGCCCCTGGTCACACAGCCCCTGGTCACACAGAGCCCCTGGTCACACAGCCCCTGGTCACACAGCCCCTGGTCACACAGCCCCTGGTCACACAGTCCCTGGTCACACAGCCCCTGGTCACACACAGCCCCTGGTCACACAGAGCCCCTGGTCACACAGAGCCCCTGGTCACACAGCCCCTGGTCACACAGCCCCTGGTCACACAGTCCCTGGTCACACAGCCCCTGGTCACACAGCCCCTGGTCACACAGCCCCTGGTCACACAGCCCCTGGTCACACAGAGCCCCTGGTCACACAGAGCCCCTGGTCACACAGCCCCTGGTCACACAGCCCCTGGTCACACACAGCCCCTGGTCACACAGCCCCTGGTCACACAGCCCCTGGTCACACAGCCCCTGGTCACACAGCCCCTGGTCACACAGCCCCTGGTCACACAGCCCCTGGTCACACAGCCCCTGGTCACACAGCCCCTGGTCACAGAGCCCCTGGTCACACAGAGCCCCTGGTCACACAGCCCCTGGTCACACAGAGCCCCTGGTCACACAGAGCCCCTGGTCACACAGCCCCTGGTCACACAGCCCCTGGTCACACAGAGCCCCTGGTCACAGATTCTCCTTATTTAACAAACTCCTCAGTGATTTTGAACGTAATACAATGTCCGAAGGCACTTAGTAGGAGCGCAGTGGAGCCAAATCCAATACCGGGCTACAGAAGGAAACATGGTTTGATCAAAGAGGTAGATTTTAAACTGAACTTTCAAGAAGGAGTGAGCGAGGTGGAGATGGAGAGGTTTAGGGAGGGAACTTCAGAGCTGACATTCTCCACAGTCAAGGCAAGTCTCTCAATAGTGGGATAGAGTCATAGAGGTTTACAGCATGGAAACAGGCCCTTCGGCCCAACTTGTCCATGCCGCCCAGTTTTTACCACTAAGCTAATCCCAATTGCCCGCATTTGGCCCATATCCCTCTATACCCATGTTACCCATATAACTGCTTTTTAAAAGACAAAATTGTACCCGCCTCTACTACTACCTCTGGCAGCTCATTCCAGACACTCATCACCTTCTGTGTGAAAAAATTGCCCCTCTGGACACTTTTGTATCTCTCCCCTCTCACCTTAAACCTATGCCCTCTAGTTTTAGACTCCCCTATCTTTGGGAAAAGATGTTGACTATCTAGCTGATCTATGCCCCTCATTATTTTATAGACCGCTATAAGATCACCCCTCAGCCTCCTACACTCCAGGGAAAAAAGTCCCAGTCTATCCAGCCTCTCCTTATAACTCAATGAAATGATGAAATTCAGGGATGTTCGAGAGATCGGAATTGGAGGGACGTAGGTACCTCCAGATGGTTATGATGCTGGAGAAGGTTACAGAGATAGGGAGGGGTATAGAGGCTGGAGGTGGTTACAGAGATAGGGAGGGGTATAGAGGCTGGAGGTGGTTACAGAGATAGGAAGGGGTATAGGGGCTGGAGGTGGTTACAGAGATAGGAAGGGGTATAGAGGCTGGAGGTGGTTACAGAGATAGGGAGGGGTGTGGGACTGGAGGAGGTTATGGAGTTAGGGAGGGGTATAGGGACTGGAGGAGGTTACAGAGATAGGGAGAGTTGTCGGGGTTGGAGGAGGTTACAGAGATAGGGAGTGCTATAGGGGCTGGAGGAAGTTACAGAGATAGGGAGGGGTGTGGGACTGGAGGAGGTTACGGAGTTAGGGAGGGGTATAGGGGCTGGAGCAGGTTACAGAGATGGGAAAGTTGTCGGGGTTGGAGGAGGTTACAGAGATAGGGAGGGGTACAGGGGCTGGAGGAGGTTACAGAGGTAGGGAGGGGTGTAGGGGTTGGAGGAGGTTACGGAGATAGGGAGGGGTGTGGGACTGGAGGAGGTTACGGAGTTAGGGAGGGGTATAGGGACTGGAGCAGGTTACAGAGATGGGAAAGCTGTCGGGGTTGGAGGAGGTTACAGAAATAGGGAGGGGTACAGGGGTTGGAGGAGGTTACAGAGATGGGGAGCGGTGTAGGGGCTGGAGGGGGTTACAGAGATAGGGAGGGGTGTAGGGGTTGGAGGAGGTTACAGAGATAGGGAGGGGTGGAAGGGTTGGAGGAGGTTACGGAGTTAGGGAGGGGTAGAGAGGCTGGAGGAGGTTACAGAGATAGGGAGGGATGTAGGGGTTGGAGGAGGTTACGGAGTTAGGGAGGGGTGTAGGGGTTGGAGGAGGTTACGGAGTTAGGGAGGGGTATAGAGGCTGGAGGAGGTTACAGAGATAGGGAGGGATGTAGGGGTTGGAGGAGGTTACGGAGTTAGGGAGAGAGAAGGCCATGGAGGGATTTGAAAACAAGGATGGGATTTTTAATAATCGCGGTGGTGCCTCTCAGTTTAGAGCAGTGTAGGTCAGTGAGTACAGGCGAGCAGATCACCAGCAGCAAAGCTTTGGGATCACCTCAAACTTATGGAGCGCAGAAAATGGGAGATTAGCCAGGAGAGGATTGGAGTGGAAAATACAGAGTACTGCGGATGCTGGAATCTGAAACAAGAGGAGAAAATGCTGGATAAACCCATCAGGTCTGGCAGCATCGGCAGAGATTAAGAGTTAACGTTTGGAGCCAAGTGACCATTCAGAAGTTCTGAAGAAGAGAAATTTGATGTGAAACGTTAACTCTGTTTTTGTCTCTCCGTGCCGATGCTGCCAGACCTGCTGGGTTCATCCAGCACTTTCTGTTTTTAGTTCAGATTTCCAGCATCTGCAGCATTTTACCTTCATTTAATCGCAGCCAGTTTTGAGGGACAGTGATGGAGCTGGGAGCTAGAAAGAAGAGATGACGGAAGGGCTGAAGACAAATGTCTCCATCCCTTTCCCAACTCCACCTCCATCCCTCCCTCCATTCTGGCTCCATCTCTCTCTCTCCATTCTGCCTCCATCCCTCTCTCCACACTGTCTCCATCCCTCTCCCCAGTCCACCTCCACCCCTCTCTCCACTGTCTCCATCCATCTCTCCATTCTGCCTCCATCCTTCTCTCCACTCTCTCTCCATCTCTCTCTCCATTCTCTCTCCATCCATCTCTCCACTCTCTCTCCACCCTCTCTCCATCCCTCTCTCCACTGTGCCCCATCCCTCTCTCCGCTGTGTCCCCATCCCTGTCTCCGCTGTGTCCCCATCCCTCTCTCCGCTGTGTCCCCATCCCTCTCTCCGCTGTGTCCCCATCCCTGTCTCCGCTGTGTCCCCATCCCTCTCTCCGCTGTGTCCCCATCCCTCTCTCCGCTGTGTCCCCATCCCTCTCTCTGCTGTGTCCCCATCCCTCTCTCCGCTGTGTCCCCATTCTGACCATCCTCACTGAATTCTCTTCCTGGGAAACAAGAGCACTGTTGAATTTTCAGGTTGAGTTTGAGTTTGGCCAGATGCTGGATAGATATCAATCTATCTCAGTGAGGATCCAGCTATCCTATCAGGCCCTCTCTGGTGAACGGGATCGTTTGAAAAGCTCCTTTGCCACAGGTGGCACTTTTACATTGATACAGTTTGTAAAAAAATAAATGTTTGACAAATAAAGAATATCAAATCAAGCAACCCTTTGTTGCCTTGTGATTGCAACAGCCAGAGGTGACAAATGGAAGGGATGTAGAGACATATAGCACGGAGGGAGGCCATTTGGCCCATCGTACCTATGCTGAAGAATGACTCAATTAGTCTCAAGCACTTGCTGTTTTCCAATAGCCATGAAAATGTCCCCTTTTTAATTGCGTCCAGTTCACTTTCCCACTGAACTGCTTCCATCGGACAGTGCATTCCAGATTGTCACAGCTCCCTGCATGCTTGTTTCCCCTCATCTTCCCTGTTTCTTTGCTAATCTCCTTTGATCTGTGTCCTCTGGTTACCAATGGTAAACAGTCATCTCTGTCTAAAATTCTCATGATTTTGAATGCCTCTATCAAATCTCTGCTTCGCTTTCTTTGCTCAAGCTTCTGTCATAGACAAACCCGATTTTATCCTTACCTCAGTGTCACCCCTGTGTCAGTTCACCCGTTGCTGAAAGCCCATCATCTACACCTTTGTTACTGCTAGACTATTCCAGTGTATTCCCAGCTGCTCACCACATTCTACTCTCTGTAAACCCAAAACTTTCCTGCCTGCATCCTAACTCACAATGACTCCCATTCCCCTATCACCCCTGTGCTAGCTGATCTACACTGGCTCCTGGTCAAACAATGTCTTGATTTTAAAATTCACATCCTTATTTCAAAGTCCCTCCATGCCCCCACCCCCAACCCCACTCCAACCTCCTGCCCCCATCTCTGCAATCTCTTCCAACTCTCCCAAGATATGACTTTTAAGGAAAGTCTTGACAAATATATGAATAGAGTCATAGAGGTTCACAGCCTTTGGCCCAACTTGTCCATGCCACCCCTTTTTTAACCCCTAAACTAGTCCCAATTGCCCGCATTTGGCCCATATCCCTCTGTACTCATCTTACCCATGTGACTGTCTAAATGCTTTTTAAAAGACAAAATTGTACCCGCCTCTACTACTACCTCTGGCAGCTTGCTCCAGACACTCACCACCCTCTGTGTGAAAAAATTGCCCCTCTGGGCACTTTTGTATCTCTCCCCTCTCACCTTAAACCTATGCCCTCTAGTTTTAGACTCCCCTACCTTTGGGAAAAGATATTGACTATCGAGCAGATCTGTGCCCCTCATTATTTTATAGACCTCTATAAAATCACCCCTCAGCCTCCTACGCTCCAGAAAAAAAAGTCTCAGTCTATCCAGCCTCTTCTTATAACTCAAACCATCAAGTCTCGGTAGCATCCGAGTAAATCTTTTCTGCACTCTTTCTAGTTTAATAATATCCTTTCTATAATTGAGTCACCAGAACTGTACACAGTATTCCAAGCGTGGCCTTACCAATGTTTTGTACAACTCCTGTATTCAATGTTCTGACCAATGAAACCAAGCATGCTGAATGTCTTCTTCACCACTGTGTCCACCTGTGACTCCACTTTCCAGAAGTTATGAACCTGTACTCCGAGATCTTTTTGTTATAGGATAGGATGGGAATAGAGGGATATGGTCCCCGGAAGGGTAGGGGTTTTAGTTCAGACGGGCAGCATGGTCGTTGCAGGATTGGAGGACCGAAGGGCCTGATCCTTTGCCGAAATTTTCTTTGTTCTAACTGTGCTCTTCTTAGTTCCTGCCTCTCATACATGACTAATTTTACTCTTCCACCATTGGCGGCCATGTTGCCTCTGCCTCAAACACTCGAATTCACTCCATTCAGCTCTCCACTTCGCTGCTTATCTGTATTCATTCTTGTTCACTAGTTAAGGGAAAAAGAACAAAGAACAATACAGCACAGGAACAGGCCCTTCGGCCCTTCAAGCCCGTGCCGCTCCCTGGTCCAAACTAGACCATTCTTTTGTATCCCTCCATTCCCACTCCGTTCATATGGCTGTCTAGATAAGTCTTAAACGTTCCCAGTGTGTCCGCCTCCACCACCTTGCCTGGCAGCGCATTCCAGGCCCCCACCACCCTCTGTGTAAAATATGTCCTTCTGATATCTGTGTTAAACTTCCCCCCCTTCACCTTGAACCTATGACCCCTCGTGAACGTCACCACCGACCTGGGGAAAAGCTTTCCACCGTTCACCCTATATATGCCTTTCATAATTTTATACACCTCTATCAAGTCTCCCCTCATCTTCCGTCTTTCCAGGGAGAACAACCCCAGTTTACCCAATCTCTCCTCATAACTAAGCCCCTCCATACCAGGCAACATCCTGGTAAACCTCCTCTGCACTCTCTCCAAAGCATCCACGTCCTTCTGGTAGTGCGGCGACCAGAACTGGATGCAGTATTCCAAATGCGGCCGAACCAACGTTCTATACATCTGCAACATCAGACCCCAACTTTTATACTCTATGCCCCGTCCTATAAAGGCAAGCATGCCATATGCCTTCTTCACCACCTTCTCCACCTGTGACGTCACCTTCAAGGATCTGTGGACTTGCACACCCAGGTCCCTCTGCATATCTACACCCTTTATGGTTCTGCCATTTATCGTATAGCTCCTCCCTACATTATTTCTACCAAAATGCATCACTTCGCATTTATCAGGATTGAACTGCATCTGCCATTTCTTTGCCCAAATTTCCAGCTTATCTATATCCTTCTGTAGCTTCTGACAATGCTCCTCACTATCTGCAAGTCCTGCCAATTTTGTGTCATCCGCAAACTTACTGATCACCCCAGTTACACCTTCTTCCAGATCGTTTATATAAATCACAAACAGCAGAGGTCCCAATACAGAGCCCTGCGGAACACCACTAGTCACAGGCCTCCAGCCGGAAAAAGACCCTTCCACTACCACCCTCTGTCTTCTGTGACCAAGCCAGTTCTCCACCCATCTAGCCACCTCCCCCTTTATCCCATGAGATCCAACCTTTTTCACCAGCCTATCATCAGGGACTTTGTCAAACGCTTTACTAAAGTCCATATAGACGACATCCACGGCCCTTCCCTCGTCAACCATTCTGGTCACTTCTTCAAAAAACTCCACCAGGTTAGTGAGGCATGACCTCCCTCTCACAAAACCATGCTGACTATCGTTAATGAGTTTATTCCTTTCTAAATGCGCATACATCCTATCTCTAAGAATCTTCTCCAACAACTTCCCCACCACGGACGTCAAGCTCACCGGCCTATAATTACCCGGGTTATCCTTCCGACCCTTCTTAAATAACGGGACCACATTAGCTATCCTCCAAGACCTCACCTGCGTCTAGTGACGAGACAAAGATTTGCGTCAGAGGCCCAGCACATTGATTTACAGGTTAAAACTAACTATACAGAGGCTTGCAGCTACATAGCTGCAGTCAGTTCCCGAGAAGGTTCTGGAATAGAAACACAAGCTCGCCGGGTGATCCCCACCATGCTTCTTGATTGGTTCCATGGATCAGGTGATCCGAACTGTGCTGATGGCTCCTTAAAGGGACAATCACCACCATCAGATGAATAAGCATTCGGTCATTTGACCTAATATCTCCTCATGTGGCTCAGAGTCATGTTTTGCTGTGAAGCGTTTTGGGCTGTTCTTTACATTAAAGTTGCTATATAAATGCAAGTTGTTGCTGTTATGCCCATCATGCATTTATTTACACTGGGAAACAAGCTGGCATGAGGTAACAATGGCGAGAGTTCTGGCTGCTCACGTCCACCCCTTTTTCACCCCATGTGTTAATGGTAACCCATCCCTCCGAGCCACACACATAGAAAGAAACTTAAGCAAGGAGTAAGGAGGGCTAAAAGGGGTCACGAAAAAGCATTGGCCAGCAGGATTAAGGAAAATCCCAAGGCTTTTTATACATATATAAAGAGCAAGACGGTAGCCAGGGAGAGGGTTGGTCCACTCAAGGACAAGGGAGGGAATCTATGCATGGAGCCAGAGGAAATGCATCAGTATTCACTAAAGAGAAGGACTTGGTGGATGATGAGTCTGGGAAAGGGTGTGTAGATAGTTTGAGTCATGTTGAGATCAAAAAGGAGGAGGTATTGGGGGTCTTGAGAAACATTAAGGTAGACAAGTCCACCGTGCCTGATGGGATATACCCCAGAATACTGAGAGAGGCAAGGGAGGAAATTGTTGGGGCCTTGAGAGAAATCTTTGTACCCTCATTGTACAGTGGAGGTCCCAAGGGATTGGCGAATAGCCAATGTTGTTCCTTTGTTTAAGAAGGGTAGCAAGAATAATCCAGGTAATTACAGGCCAGTAAGCCTTTCATCAGTGGTAGGGAAATTATTGGAGAGGATTCTTCGAGACAGGATTATTCCCACTTGGAAATAAATGGACGTATTAGTGAGAGGCAACATGGTTTTGTGAAGGGGAGGTCGTGTCTCAGTAACTTGAGCGAGTTTTTCGAGGAAGTGACGAAGATGGTTGATGAGGGTCGGGCAGTGGATGTTGTCTACATGGACTTCAGTAAGGCCTTTGACAAAGTCCTTCATGGCAGACTGGTGCAGAAGGTGAAGTCTCATGGGATCAGTGGTGAGCTGGCAATGTGGATACGAAACTGGCTTGGCCAAAGAAGACAGAGGCTAGCAGTGGAAGGGTGCATTTCTGAATGGAGAGCTGGGACAAGTGGCGTTCCTCAGGGATCAGTGCTGGGACCTTTGCTGTTTGTAATATATATAAATGATTTGGAGGAAAATGTAACTGGTTTGATTAATAAGTTTGCGGATGACACAAAAGTTGGTGGATTTGCGGATAGCGTTGAGGACCGTCAGAGGATACAGCAGGATATAGATCAGTTGGAGACTTGGGCAGAGAGATGACAGATGGAGTTTAATCCGGACAAATGTGAGAGAATACATTTTGGAAGGTCTAATACAGATAGGAAATATACAGGAAATGGCAGAACCCTCAAGAATATTGATAGAGATCTGGGTGTACAGGTACACAGGTCACTGAAAGTGGCAATGCAGGTGGAGAAGGTAGTCAAGAAGGCATACAGCATGCTTGCCTTCATTGGCCAGGGCATTGAGTTTAAAAATTGGCAAGTCATGTTGCAGCTTTATAGAACCTTAGTTAGGCCACACTTGGAATATAGTGTTCAATTCTGGTTGCCACACTACCAGAAGGATGTGGAAGCTTTGGAGAGGGTAGAGAAAAGATTTACCAGGATATTGCCTGGTATGGAGGGCATTAGCTATGAGGAGAGGTTGGAGAAACTTGGTTTGTTCTCACTGGAGCGACGGAGGTTGAGGGGAGACCTGATAGAAATCTACAAGATTATGAGGTGCATGGACAGAGTGGATAGTCAGAAGCTTTTTCCCAGGGTGGAAGAGTCAATTACTAGGGGGCTCATGTTTAAGGTGTGAGAGGCAAGGTTTAAAGGAGATGTACGAGGCAGATTTTTTACACAGAGAGTGGTGGGTGCCTGGAACTCGCTGCCGGGGGAGGTAGTGGAAGCGGATACGATAGTGACTTTTAAGGGGCAACTGGACAAATACATGAATAGGATGGGAATGGAGGGATATGGTCCCTGGAAGGGTAGGGGGTTTTAGTTCAGTCGGGCAGCATGATCGGTGCAGGGTTGGAGGGGCGAAGGGCCTGTTCCTGTGCTGTAATTTTCTTTGTTCTTTGTTCTAGAGTCATAGAGGTTTACAGCACAGAAACAGGCCCTTCGCCCCAACTTGTCCATACCAACCCTTTTTTTAAATCACTAATCTAGTCCCAATTGCCTGCGTTTGACCCATATCCCTCTATGCCCATCTTACCCATGTAACTATCTAAATCCTTTTTCAAAAACAAAATTATACCCACCTCTCCTACTACCTCTGGCAGCTTGTTCCAGACACTCACCACCCTCTGTGTGATAAAATTGCCCCTCTAGACACCTTTGTATCTCTCCCCTCTCACCTTAAACCTATGCCCTCTAGTTTTAGACTCCCCTACCTTTGGGAAAAGGTGTTGACTATCGAGCTGATCTATGCCCCTCATTATATTATAGACCTCTATAAGGTCACCCCTAAGCCTTCTACGCTCTCTGACGTGGAAATATATCGCCAATCCTTCACTGTCACTGTGTTAGAATCCTTGAACTCCCTCCCTAACAGCACTGTGGGTGTACCTACACCACATAGACGGCAGCAGTTCACTACCACCTTCTCAAGGGCAATTAGGGATGGGCAGCATTTCCTGACCTTGCCAATGACCTCGTTGTTCCTTGACAAATAAAAGAAACTCTGTCGACATGGCTCAGATGAATGAAACTCAGTGTGTGTCAGAACCCGAGCCTTGAAGCCTTGTTGTGTCTATAACTCAGCTTCAGCCACTTTCAACCAATGAGAGGTCATAGATTTGATTATTTTCTAAATAGTCTGAAATGGCAGAGGAAATTACATCTGTTCATCCAATAGTATATTTGCATATTTAAATTTCCAATTAGGAAATGATTGGAGGGTTTGCCAGCACTTTCATAGAATCCCTACAGAGCAGAAGGAGGCCATTTGGCCCATCGAGTCTGCACCAACCACAATCCCACCCAGGCCCTATCCCCATAACCCCATGCATTTACCTGAGCTAGTCCCCCTCACACTAACGGGCAATTTAACATGGCCAATCCACCTAACCCACACACCTTTGGACTGTGGGAGGAAGCCGGAGCACCCGAAGGAAACCCACGCAGACACGAGGAGAACGTGCAGACTCCACACGGACAGTCACCCAAGCTGGGAATCGAACTCGGTTCCCTGGTGCTGTGAGGCAGCAGTGCTAACCACTGTGCCACCGTGCTGCCCAGTGTCAGTGACCCCCCCACCACCCGCCCCTCCCCTCCGCCATGTGGCAAAGCTACCAGCTCAGTGCCCTCTGCAGCAGTCCGGGTGGGGGTAGTGGCCATCAGAGTCGGTTGCCACAGAACCCCAAAGAGACACAGTTTGCAGATTCCCTTCTGGTCCAAGGAGCCAGGCTCCTTCCCTCATTCTGAAATATTTGACTATTTTTAAATGTCTGAGGGTCCGTGTTGAGGCACCTTCGCCCAATCTGCCTCAGTAGTGCCCGCCACATCTGTCCAGGCCACAGTGCTCGGCCCCCTTTGGAGATATTCGGGGATCCCATCTGACCTCGGCAACCCCATTTGGTTCGGAAGCCCAATGGAAGCAGCTGCCATGAGAGACTTGATCTGACCCAATCTGGACTCTTGTTCAGTTCTGGGCCTGGAATGCATTGCTCTTGGAGAGGGAGCAGGGCAGGTTCATCAGGTCATCATAAGAACATAAGAACATAAGAAATAGGAGCAGGAGTAGGCCATCTAGCCCCTCGAGCCTGCCCCGCCATTCAATAAGATCATGGCTGATCTGACGTGGATCAGTACCACTTACCCGCCTGATCCCCATAACCCTTAATTCCCTTACCGCTCAGGAATCCATCCATCCGCGCTTTAAACATATTCAGCGAGGTAGCCTCCACCACCTCAGTGGGCAGAGAATTCCAGAGATTCACCACCCTCTGGGAGAAGAGGTTCCTCCTCAACTCTGTCTTAAACCGACCCCCCTTTATTTTGAGGCTGTGTCCTCTAGTTTTAACTTCCTTACTAAGTGGAAAGAATCTCTCCGCCTCCACCCTATCCAGCCCCCGCATTATCTTATAAGTCTCCATAAGATCCCCCCTCATCCTTCTAAACTCTAACGAGTACAAACCCAATCTCCTCAGCCTCTCCTCATAATCCAAACCCCTCATCTCCGGTATCAACCTGGTGAACCTTCTCTGCACTCCCTCCAATGCCAATATATCCTTCCTCATATAAGGGGACCAATACTGCACACAGTATTCCAGCTGCGGCCTCACCAATGCCCTGTACAGGTGCATCAAGACATCCCTGCTTTTATATTCTATCCCCCTCGCAATATAGGCCAACATCCCATTTGCCTTCTTGATCACCTGTTGTACCTGCAGACTGGGCTTTTGCGTCTCATGCACAAGGACCCCCAGGTCCCTTTGCACGGTAGCATGTTTTAATTTGTTTCCATTGAGATAGTAATCCCATTTGTTATTATTTCCTCCAAAGTGTATAACCTCGCATTTATCAACGTTATACTCCATTTGCCATATCCTCGCCCACTCACTCAGCCTGTCCAAATCTCTCTGCAGATCTTCTCCGTCCTCCACACGATTCACTTTTCCACTTATCTTTGTGTCGTCTGCAAACTTCGTTACCCTACACTCCGTCCCCTCCTCCAGATCATCTATATAAATGGTAAACAGTTGCGGCCCGAGTACCGATCCCTGCGGCACGCCACTAGTTACCTTCCTCCAACCGGAAAAACACCCATTTATTCCGACTCTTTGCTTCCTGTCGGATAGCCAGTCCCCAATCCACTTTAACACACTACCCCCAACTCCGTGTGCCCTAATCTTCTTCAGCAGCCTTTTATGGGGCACCTTATCAAACGCCTTTTGGAAATCCAAAAACACCGCATCCACCGGTTCTCCTCCATCAACCGCCCTCGTCACATCTTCATAAAAATCCAACATGTTCGTCAAGCATGACTTTCCCCTCATGAATCCATGCTGCGTCTGATTGATCGAACCATTTCTATCCAGATGCCCTGCTATCTCCTCTTTAATAATGGATTCCAGCATTTTCCCTACTACAGACGTTAAGCTGACCGGCCTATAGTTACCCACCTTTTGTCTCCTTCCTTTTTTAAACAGCGGCGTAATATTAGCCGTTTTCCAATCAACCGGCACTACCCCAGAATGCAACGAGTTTTGATAAATAATCACTAACGCATCCACTATTACCTCTGACATTTCTTTCAATACCCTGGGATGCATTCCATCCGGACCCGGGGACTTGTCCACCTTCAGTCCCATTAGTCTACCCAGCACTGCCTCTCTGGTAACATTAATTGTATTAAGTATTTCTCCTGCTGCCAACCCTCTATCGTTAATATTTGGCAAACTATTTGTGTCCTCCACCGTGAAGACCGACACAAAAAACTTATTTAAAGACTCAGCCATATCCTCATTTCCCACTATTAACTCCCCCCTCTCGTCCTCCAAGGGTCCAACATTCACTCTAGCCACTCTATTCCTTTTTATATATTTATAAAAACTTTTACTATCATTTTTTATATTAATTGCTAGCCTAGCTTCATAGTCTATCCTTCCTTTCTTTATCGCTTTCTTAGTCTCTCTTTGTTGTTTCTTAAATTTTTCCCAATCACTTGTTTCTCCACTATTTTTGGCCACTCTGTACGCAGCTGTTTTTATTTTAATACTCTCCTTTATTTCCTTCGTTATCCACGGCTGGTTCTCCCTTTTCTTACAATCCTTGTTTTTTGCTGGAATATACTTTTGCTGAGAACTGAAAAGGATCTCCTTAAAAATCCTCCACTGTTCCTCAGCTATCCTACCTGCCAGCCTGCTCTCCCAGTCTACCTTAGCCAATTCATCCCTCATCCTATCATATTTCCCTCTGTTCAAACAGAGGACACTGGTTTGAGACCAAACTTTCTCCTCTTCCATCTGAATCAGAAATTCGACCATATTGTGGTCACTAGACCCAAGAGGGTCCTTCACAATAAGATCCTTAATTCTACCTACCTCGTTACACAATACCAGATCCAAAATAGCTCGTTCCCTCGTCGGTTCCGTAACATGCTGTTCAAGGAAACTATCCCGACAGCATTCTAAGAACTCTTCCTCCATTCCACCCTTACCGACTTGAGTCTGCCAGTCAATGTGCATGTTGAAGTCCCCCATGATTATTGCCGTTCCGTTTTTACACGCATCCCTTATCTGCTTGTTTACAGCCCTCCCTACCTCAACATTATTATTTGGGGGCCTATATACCACACCTACTAGTGTCTTTCTCCCTCTACTATTCCTCATCTCTACCCATAATGATTCCACGTTTTGTTCCTCAGAGCCTATGTCATCCCTCAGTACTACCCTGATATTATCTCTTATTAATAGCGCGACCCCACCACCTTTTCCTTCCTGTCTATTCTTCCTAAACGCCTGATACCCCTGGATATTCATCTCCCAGTCCTGGTCACCTTTCAGCCACGTTTCTGTAATGGCCACTAGATCGTACCCACTTGTGCTGATTTGCACCATCAACTCATTCACCTTGTTCCGAATGCTTCGTGCATTCAGGCAAAGTGTCCTTATTCCAGCTTTTATCTGAACCCGCTTTGAAGAGTCGCGAACACCGTCTCCCTCTACTCCCTTATCTAAATTACTGCCTTCATTCACTTGCACCCTCTCCTCTACCATTAATTTTGTAATTCCCCTTACCCCTGCATCCTCCCCCCCATCAATTAGTTCCTTGATCCTAGTCAACTCTTCTAGCTCCCCTCCCCCCAACTTATCTAGTTTAAATTCTCCCCAGTAGCCTTAGCCAACCTACCGGCCAGGATATTGGTCCCCGTGTGATTCAAGTTCCACCCGTTTTTTGTATACAGATCACCCCTGCCCGTAAAGAGGTCCCAATGGTCCAGGAACCTGAATCCCTGCCCCCTGCACCAGTCCCTCAGCCACACATTCATCCTCCACCTCACTCCATTCCTGCCCTCACCTTCCCGTGGCACAGGCAGTAATCCTGAGATTACTACCTTTGCTTTCCTCTTTCTCAGCTGTCTCCCTAATTCCCTGTACTCCCTTTTCATGACCCCTTCTCCCTTCCTACCCACATCAGCGGTACCAATATGTACCACTACCTCAGGCTCCTCTCCCTCCCACCTCAGGATTTCCGGGACGCGACTAGCGACATCCTGGATCCCGGCCCCAGGGAGGCAGACCACCATGCGAGAATCCCGCCTACCTCCGCAGAAACGCCTGTCTGTCCCCTTCACCATCGAGTCCCCGATTAATACCGCCTTCCTCCTCTTTTCCTTAGCCCTCTGAGTTACAGGGCTGGACTCCACTGCGGAGACACGGCCACTGCTGCTTCCCCCAGGCGGGCTGTCCCCCCCAGCAGTACTCAAGCAGGAGTACTTGTTGTGCAGGGGCAAATCCACCGGGGTGCTCTCAACCACCCTAGCCTTACCCTTCCTGGCCGTCACCCACTTGGCCTCTTCCCGTGGCCCTGGTGTGACCACCTGATGATAGCTCTTGTCTATCACCTCCTCATTCTCCCTCATCAGCCTAAGATCCTCGAGTTGTAGTTCCAGCTCCCTAACACGGTCTCTCAGGAACCGCAGCTCGACACACCCCTCACAGATGTGGATGTCCGGGAGGCCAGATGCCTCCAGGACCTCCCACATCCTACACTGGGAACAACACATTGGTTTCACACTCATACTGGACACTTTATGTCAAGTAAGACAGTGAAAAGTTAATAAGAGTGTAAGGAAACAAAAACTCACCCCTGCTCGTCCAAGCCCTGTGAGCCAAAGCCCTGACAGCTCACTCAACTTCCCACTCACTCTGCTGTCCGCTACGATGCTGCCCGCTGTATACTTTGGTGCACTTTTAAACCCTCCAAAAACTTCCCCTGGCCACTCCTGGCCTGACTTCCGGTTTTGAAAAAAACCTCCGATTTTAAACCCAAAATTAACTGAAAAAATAAATAATTAATTACAGTCAGAAAACCCACTCTCTTACCCTCAGCCTGCTCCTGGGAACAATGAAGCTGAACCTCCAAGGTAAGCCCTTTTTAAACCCTCCAAAAACTTCCCCTGGCCACTCCTGGCCTGACTTCCGGTTTTGAAAAAAACCTCCGATTTTAAACCCAAAATTAACTGAAAAAATAAATCATAGAAACCCGACAGTGCAGAAGGAGGCCATTCGGCCCATCGAGTCTGCACCGATCACAATCCCACCCAGGCCCTACCCCCACATATTTACCCGCTAATCCCTCTAACCTACGCATCTCAGGGGCAATTTTAACCTGGCCAATCAACCTAACCCGCACATCTTTGGACTGTGGGAGGAAACCGGAGCACCCGGAGGAAACCCACGCAAACACGAGGAGAATGTGCAAACTCCACACAGACAGTGACCCAAGCCGGGAATCGAACTCGGGACCCTGGAGCTGTGAAGCAGCAGTGCTAACCACTGTGCTACCGTGCCGCCCCGTAAATAATTAATTACAGTCAGAAAACCCACTCTCTTACCCTCAGCCTGCTCCTGATGAACAGGTCATCGCTGGGGTTAGAATTGTTAAAACATGAGGACAGGTTGTATAAACCTGCCTTGTATCCCATCGAAATTTGAACAATGACGGATGATCGAATCAAGGTGTTTACAACAATAATGAGATTCCTTGCTTCTTCATTCTTTCTTGGATGTGGGCAAGGCCAACATTTGCTCCCACCCCTATTTGCCCTCGAACTGAGAGACCATTTCAGAGTCAACCACATTGCTGTGGCTCTGGAGTCACATGTAGACCAGACCAGGTAAGGACGGCAGATTTCCTTCCCTAAAGGGCATCAGTGAACCAGATGGGTTTTTATAACAATCACTGACAGTTTTGTGGTCACCATCACTGAGACTTGCTTTATATCCAAAGTTAATAACAAAATTCAAATTCTATCAGCTGCCATGGGGGGATTTGAACCCAGATCATAGAATCATGGAATCCCTACAGTGCAAAGCCATCCCACCCTCTCCTCGTAACACCACGTTTTTGCCCTGCTAATCATCCTGATACTAGGGGGCAATTTAACATGGCCAATCCCCCTAACCTGCACATCTTTGACTGTGGGAGGAAACCGGAGCACCCAGAGGAAACCCACACAGACACGGGGAGAATGTGCAAACTCCACACAGACAGTGACCCGAGGCCAGAATTGAACCCGGGACCCTCGCTCTGTGAGGCAGCAGTGCTAACCACTGTGCCACCTTGTCCCCTCAGCTATCCCAGGGCCTGGGCTTCTGGATTACTAATTCACCTCTGCCCTTTCCCCCCAACATCCAACATGAGAATCATAGGCAGCCCAGTATGGCAGGAATTTATCATCAAAATCTAACAATGAAGGATGGAATTTAAGAGGTTCCCCCAACTCAATCTCTCGACTTATTTCTCTGAAGGATTACACGTGGCTTTAGCGACAGCACATTTTAAAGCGAAAGGGCTTGCTTTTCTATAGTGCCATTTCTAAGTTTGCAAATACATAGAAGTGTAGAAACTCGAAGCAGGAGTAGACCACTCGGCCCTTCGAGCCTGATCCGCCATTCATTCTGATCATCAAATTCAATATCCTGATCCCCCCTCCCCCCCATATCCCTTGATCCCTTTCGCCCCAAGAGCTATATCTAATTTCTTCTTGAAATCAGACAACGTTTTGGCCTCAACTACATTCTGTGGGAGTGAATTCCACACATTCACCACCCTCTGGGTGAAGAAATTTCTCCTCACCTCAGTCCTAAAAGGTTTACCTCTTATCCTCAAACTATGACCCCTACTGGATTCCCGCACCATGGGGACCATTCTTTCTGAATCTACCCATGTTCCCCCTAGAACAAGGACATTCTTCCTCAGATAAGGATATCAAAACTGCGCACAATACTCCAGGTGTGGCCTCACTAATGCTCTATACAATTGCAGCAAAACATCCCTATCCCTATACTCAAATCCTCTCTCTATGAAGGCCAACATATCATGCCTTCTTATTGCCTGCTTTATAGTTAATGAAGTATCTTTTTGTAATGTAGTCATTTCCATAACGTAGGAAACATGGCAGTTAGTTTGCAGCAAAGCTCCACAAACTGGAATGAAAGGTATTGCACACGCTGTGTGAAGGAATGACCTGGAGAATTCTTCTTCAAATACCATAGTGTCTGCCTTATCTTTTACTGTCCACCTGCAAGGGCAGACAAGATCTCAGTTTAATGTCCCACCCAAAAGATGGCACCTCTGACAGTGCAGCACTCCCTCGGCACCGGTACCGGGCAGTGCCAGCCCTAGATTGGGGACTCGATCTTATCAGAGTGAGACTTAAGCAATCTTTTGTTTCCAGGGGCGTGTGTGCTGGGCCCTGAGCCAAACTGGTGCCTCAGAGTTTGCAGAGTGCTTTGCTTGTTTATGAAACAAATGGGCTAAAAGTTAGTGAGATGCAAAGAGACAAGCAAGTTCCCACAGTAAAACCAGTGAACCCCTTCTGCGTACCACCCTCCCCTCCCAGCCCCCGCTACCCACCACCTCCACACCCCGCCCCCCCCCCCCCCTGCCCACCACCACCACCCCCCGCCCCACAAGCAGGACACTTCCACTTGACTTGTGCTAACTTTTTTCTGGCTGCCTCTCTCATGTACCGGCCTGCTCCATGGTAATGAAACAAGATTTCCCCGTGTAAAGTGATTATTTAAGCCGGAATGTGAGCAGCCTGGGAATTCTCCTCTTCCCCTTTGCTCTGCTCCTGAGTTCAGGCTCAAATTTACTTCTCAAACATACAAAAGGGCTCAGAAAGGATTTGGCAAATACTCGGGATTTCAGGAGCGAACTTCGCTGTGCTCGCAGTGATGTCAAATTGAGCAGCATTTTGCAGCTGGGAAACAGGGCCATTCAGCCCATCTGCTCCATTCACCTCATCCCATCCTATCCCCTCAAAACCCCATAAACATATCCTCCCAGTGATGGGACTCAGATCCCAGAGAAAAACTTGCTTCAACTGTAATTCTGACGTGTACCCACTTTACACCACATCCACATTCCGCACGGTGGCACAGTGGTTAGCACTGCTGCCTCACACTGTCTGTGCGGAGTCTGCACATTCTCCCCGTGTCTGCGTGGGTTTCCTCCGGGTGCTCCGGTTTCCTCCCACAGCCCGAAAGACGTGCTGGTTAGGGTCCAGTGGCTATGCTAAATTCTCCCTCAGTGTATCCGAACAGGCACCGGAGTGTGGCGACTAGGGGATTTTCACAGTAACTTCATTGCGGTGTTAATGTAAGCCTACTTGTGACACTAATAAATAAAAACAAAACATTCAGGCTACACTTATCGCAATTTGTCCCAGATCCCAGTAGTAAGCAGTGCCTTATTTAACAATGAAATGTTGGTCTGTGAAATCCTGTGTCATGTAACACAAACAAACTGAACAAACACGAGAACCGGTTCAAAGATTTTTCTTTTCTCCGATGTTACAACGGTGACCACACTTCAGAAGTACTTAATTGGCTGTAAGATGTTCCGAGCTGACAGTGGTCTTGAGAAGCACAAGTCATTCCTTTCCTTTTCAATGCTGGATCACTGGGACACAACATCACAGGCTTGGGGTGGCACAGTGGTTAGCACTGTTGCCTCACAGCACCAGGGACCCAGGTTCGATTCCCGGCTTGGGTCACTGTCTGTGCGGAGTCTGCACATTCTCCTCGAGTCTGCATGGGTTTCCTCCGGGTGCTCCGGTTTCCTCCCACAGTCCAAAAGAAGTGCTGGTTAGCTGCATTGGCCGTGCTAAATTCTCCCTCAGTGTACCCGAACAGGCGCCGGAGTGTGGCGACTGGGGAATTTTCACAGTAACTTCATTGCAATGTTAATGTAAGTCTACTCGTGACACTAATAGATAAACTTAAACTTGTGGCTTCTGTCACGTTATTCTAGAGTGTGTGGTGTCGTGGTAATGTCACCGGACTAGTAAGCCAGCAAGCCCAGGCACTCCCTCTGTGGAACATGGGTTCAAATCCCACTTAAGCAATTGAAAGCTAGCTTCGTCATAGTAACCATGACAACTATCATTGATTAGGGAAGGAATGCTTCTATCAAAGGATATGGGGGGAAGGTGTAGTCAGGCTATTGAGTTGGATGATCAGCCATGATCATAATAAATAGCAGAGCAGGCTCGAAGGGCCAAATGGCCTCCTCCTACTCTTATTTTCTATGCTTCTATGAAATCTGCCATCCTTACCCGGTCTGGTCGAGCTTTCATGTGACTCCAGACACACAGTAACGTGTTTGACTCTGAAATTATCTGATAAGCAAGTTACTCCTCCGTCCAAGGGAGTGGGAAAGAAAGATTATCCTTGCCCCTGATGCTCACATACCCTTGAAAGAGTTTAACAAAGGCTGCATTTGCTCCAATGACCATAAGACTATAAGATATAGGAGCACAATTAGGCCATTTGGTCCATCGCGTCTGCTCAGCCATTCTGTCGGTAATGAGTTTTCACATTCTCCCCGTGTCTGTGTGGGTTTCCTCCGGGTGCTCTGGTTTCTTCCCACAGTCTGAAAGACGTGCTGGTTAGGTGCATTGGCCATGCTAAATTCTCCCTCAGTGTACCCGAACAGGAGCTGGAGTGTGGCGACTAGGGGATTTTCACAGTAACTTCATTGCAGTGTTAATGTAAGCCTTCTTGTGACACTAATAAGTGACACTAATAAGAAGGAAGAGATACAAAAGGATCCTGAGGGGAAATTTTTTCACACAGAGGGTGCTGAGTGTCTGGAACAAGCTGCCAGATGTAGTAGTAGAGGTGGGTACAATTCCTTCTTTTAAAAAGCATTTAGATAGTTACATGGGTAAGATGAGTATAGAGGGATATGGGCCAAATGCGGGCAATTGGGACTAGCTTAGGGGTTAAAAAGAGGGGTGGCATGGACAAGTTGGGCCAAAGGGCCTGTTTCCATGCTGTAAACCTCTATGACTCTGTGACTTTGGATCATGTGCAGTTGAATGTTGACGGTAAACCCATCTTAACCGCTGCCATCTTTATAGTGGGGGTAACGTGCAGTAGGGTCCATTTGTGGTTGACCCTGGCAGCAGGAGGAGAGAACGCAGTGAATTTCTAACCTGCACTGACAGTGACGGATTTTGGAAACTGACTTTACAGGGGGTTAGAAGGGAAGGATTTGCAGACGGGCAAGTTAAAATCTTTTCCTTGTGGGACATTTTACTGCGGTCATGTTGATTAATGTTTCAAAGCTCTGTCTCACTATCTGAGTAATGTGAGTGAATTGAAGGTGGCTGTGAGTGGTGCCTCTCTATATTGCCTCTCCTCATTCTTCCCCCTTCCCTTACTGAGTTCCGGGATACAGGCTCTCGCTGTAACACCATTGGATTTCTGCACACGCTCAAACTGGTATCGACGGCCATCTTGCACGGCCATATTGCAGGAGACACAGTGTAAACAAAATTGTTACTAATAAGGATCGAACTTCACCCCAATCCCTGCATGGAAGTGGGGCACTGTGCAAAGGTTCATGTTTAAAGAAGTAGCAAATATCTGGGGAGTTTTGATTTGATTTGATTTATTATTTATTATTGTCACATGTATTAGTATATGTGACTAATGTCACATATAAGTGCAAAGTATTGTTTCTTGCGCGCAATACAAAGGATGCTGCTCATAGAGAAGGAAATGAGAGAGTGCAGAATGCAGTGTTACAGTCATAGCTAGGGTAGAGAAAGATCAACTTAATGCAAGGTAGGTCCATTCAAAGGTCTGACGGCAGCAGGGAATAAGCTGTTCTTGAGTCGGTTGGTACGTGACCTGAGAATTTTGTATCTTTTTCCCGAAGGAAGAAGGTGGAAGAGAGAATGTCCGGGGTGCGTGGGGGTTCTTAATTATGTTAGCTGCTTTGCCGAGGCAGCGGGAAGTGTAGACAGAGTCAATGGATGGGAGGCTGGTTTGTGTGATGGATTGGGCTACATTCATGACCTTTTGTGGTTCCTTGTGGTCTTGGGCAGAGCAGGAGCCATACCAAGCTGTGATACAACCAGAAGGAATGCTTTCTATGATGCATCTGTAAAAGTTGGTGAGAGTCGTCGCTGACATGCCAAATTTCCTTAGTCTTCTGAGAAAGTAGAGGCGTTGGTGGGCTTTCTTAACTGCAGTGACATTTCAGTCAATGAACTTGGCAGGCATGGGTTGGCATTGAGTTGGGAAGTAACTGATACCATGTGACATGTTAATCAGATAACGAGGAGCTGAATTTCATTTCCAGCTTAGGCTGCATTTCCCACTGGATCTCCCGTGAAGGGGTTGCTGCAAATCAGGACTCAAGTCGTGGTTTTATATAAGGAGAAACTAGCTCCAGGGGCTGCATGGTTGGCAACTAGAGGGCACAGGTTTCAGATGATCAGTGAAAGAGTGGAATGGATGATAATATTCCTTTACGCAGTGAGTTGTTGGGACCTGGAATGTATCGCTGCCTGAAAGGGCAGTGGCAACAGATATAGCCAGGGCGGGACGGTAGCACAGTGGTTAGCACTGCTGCTTCACAGCTCCAGGGTCCCGGGTTCGATTCCCGGCTCGGGTCACTGTCTGTGTGGAGTTTGCACATTCTCCTCGTGTCTGCGTGGGTTTCCTCCGGGTGCTCCGGTTTCCTCCCACAGTCCAAAGATGTGCGGGTTAGGTTGATTGGCCAAGTTAAAAAAAAAAAAATTGCCCCTTAGAGTCCTGGGATGTGTAGGTTAGAGGGATTAGCGGGTAAAAATATGTGGGGGTAGGGCCTGGGTGGGATTGCGGTCGGTGCAGACTCGATGGGCCGAATGGCCTCCTTCTGCACTGTAGGGTTTCTATGATTTCTATGATAACAGGAACATTCAATAGCAATTGGATAAATAATTGAACAGGGGAACAGGGCTTCAGGGAAAGAGCAGGGGTGGGACTAATTCAACCAAAGAAGGTGCGTGGGTGCCTTTGCACAAACAGTGGTTAGCACTGCTGCCTCACAGCGCCAGGGACCTGGGTTCGATTCCTGGCTTGGGTCACTGTCTGTGTGGAGTCTGCACATTCTCCCCGTGTCTGCGTGGGTTTCCTCCGGGTGCTCCGGTTTCCTCCCACAATCTGAAAGACGGGCTGGTTTAAGTGCATTAGCCGTGCTAAATTCTCCCTCAGTGTATCCAAACAGGCGCCGGAGTGTAGTGACTAGGGGATTTTCACATTGCGGTGTTAACATAAGCCTACTTGTGACACTAATTAATAAACTTAAAACTTAAACCAGCACAGGAACAGCATAAAAAACACTGTGTATTCAAGTACAGATCTTTGCAACAAAGCCTAATTCCTTGATGGGTAAAGGTTACTTGAAGAAAGAGTGCACACTCACCTTGCTGCCATCACCTTTAGCAAAGCCTGTGTTAGGACAATATGATTCAAACTGCAGGCTAAATAATGCCATTTCCAAACCCTAGCACAGCAGTACATCAAATGCTTCATTCATTCTGTCACAGTCTCACTATCAGCCAACACTGAGCACAAACTGACTGCACCGTCACACTCACTGCAAAAAAGGATTAGATGGAGTTCACAGAGGATTAACAGCCAGCTAATTGGGAATCTGCACTACACTGGACCCAAGATTTCCCTTTAATTGGATTGAATTTGTCACTACAGATAATTGAGGTACATCCTGCTATTGGAATGGTGTTTGAAGCGAGTGAATGGGAATGGGCTTTATCCATTGGCATTGTATACATTGGGAGTGCATGGAAGGGATTTTATCCATTAGGATTGTGTATATTGGGAGTGAATGGGAACGGGCTTTATCCATTAGAATTGTGTATATTGGGAGTGAATGGGAAGGGATTTTATCCATTAGGATTGTGTATATTGGGAGTGAATGGGAAGGGGTTTGATCCATTGGGATTTTGAATATTGGGAGTGAATGGGAAGGGGTTTGATCCATTGGGATTGTGTACATTGGGAATGAATGGGAAGGGGTTTAATCCATTGGGATTGTGTACATTGGGAGTGAATAGGAAGTGGTTTGATTCACTGGGATTGTATACATTGGGAGTGAATGGGAAGTGGTTTGATTCACTGGGATTGTGTACATTGGGAGTGAATGGGAAAGGGTTGGATCCTGAAGACCATAAGAAATAGGAATAGGAGTTGGCCATTCGGCCCCTCGAGCCTTCTCCTCCATTCAATAGGATCCTGGCTGATCCAACATTCCTCATGTCCACTTTCCTGCCCTTTTCCTGTAAGCCTTGATTCCCTTACTGATCAAAAATCTATCTATCTCAGCCTTAACTATACACTCGTGAAATCTCACTAACTGTCCTGGCTGGAGACAATATACATTTAGAGTCATAGAGTCATAGACGTTTACAGCATGAAGAAAACTCCCACTCACCTGGTGAAGGAGCAGCGCTCCGAAAGCTAGTGGCTTGTGCTACCAAATAAACCTGTTGGACTTTAACCTGGTGTTGTGAGACTTCTTACTGTGTTTACCCCAGTCCAACACCGGCATCTCCACATCATGTTCACAATAGTAAACATAGAATCAAACCAGAAATAGATGGTAACCTAGGGGGTTAAAAATAATGTGGAAATTAATATCAGCAGAGAAAATGTATTGGAGAAACCAATGGGACTAAAATCTGACAAATCCCTGGGATCTGATGGCCCACACCCGAGGGTTCTAAAAGATGTAGCTGAAGAAATAGTGGATGTGCTGGCTCCCATTTTTCAAAATTCCTTAGATTTGGAAGTGGTCCCATTAGACTGGAAGTTGGCAAGTGTTACATCATTTCAAAGAAAGGAGGGAGAGAAAATAAACTGTGAATGACAGGCCAGTTAGCCTGACGTCAGTTGTTGGGAAAATGCTGAAATCTATTATTAACAAAGTCATAACAATGCACTTAGAAAAGTATTGTGTGATTAGAATAAGTCAACATGGTTTTACTAAAGAGAAATCCTTTTTGACAAATCTATTAGAGTTTTTTGAGGATGTAACTAGTCGGGTAGATAAAGGGGAACCAGTAGATGTGGTATAATCTGGACTTCCTAAAGGCATTCAATAAGGTTAATAGCCAAGATAAGGGCTCATGCATTTGGTGGTAATATATGAACATGGATAGAAGATTGGTTAATGGATAGAAAACAGAGAGTGAGCATAAAAGGGCTTTTTCAAGTTGTCAGGTAGTGAATAGTGGAATGCCATAAGGATCAGTGCTGGGCCCTCAGCTATTTACAATCTATATTACTGGCTTAGATGGGGAGACAGAGAGTAATGTATCTAAGTTTGCTGGTGATACCAAGCTAGGTGGAAAGGTAAGCTGTGAGGAGAATACAGAGAGGCTGCAAAGAAACATAGGCGGGTTTAGCGAGTGGGCAATGATGTAGGGAAGTTTGATTGTCAGAGTAGAAAAGCAGAATTTTATTTAGAAAGGGATAAAAACTGGGTTTATATTCTCTGGGGTTTAGAAGAATGAGAGACCTACAAAATTCTGAAGGGGTTTGATAGGGCGGAGGCTGAGAGATTGTTTCTGCTGGTCGGGGAATCTAAAACACAGGGGCACAATCTCAGGATGAGGAGCTGAACATTTAAGATTGAGATGAGAAGAAATTATTTCATTCAAAGGTTTGATTTGATTTGATTTATTAGAACATAGAACATAGAAAAGCTACAGCACAAACAGGCCCTTCGGCTCACAAGTTGCGCCGAACAATTTCCTTACCTTCTCGGCTCATCTATAACCCTCTCTCTTACTAACCTCCATGAACCGATCCAAAAGTCTCTTAAAAGACTCAATTGAATCCACCTCCACCACCACTACCAGCAGCTGATTCCACGCACCCACCACCCTCTGAGTGAAAAACTTACCCCTAACATCTCCTCTGTACCTACTCCCCAGCACCCTAAACCTGTGGCCTCTCGTGCCAACCATTTCAGCCCTGGGTAAAAGCCTCTGAGAATCCACTCTATCAATACCTCTCAACATCTTATACACCTCTATCAGGTCACCTCTCATCCTTCGCCTCTCCAAGGACAATAGACCTAGCTCTCTCAACCTATCCTCATAAGGCATACCACTTAATCCCGGCAACATCCTCGTAAATCTCCTCTGCACTCATTCTATGGCTTCCACATCCTTTCTGTAATGAGGTGACCAGAACTGGGCACAGTACTCCAGGTGGGGTCTGACCAGGGTCCTATACAGCTGCAGCATTATCTCCCGATTTCTAAACTCAATTCCTCTATTGATGAAAGCCAGTATTCCATACGCCTTCTTAACCACAGCCTCTACCTGCGACGCCACTTTGCGCGTGCTATGAACCCGGACCCCAAGATCCCTCTGTTCTTCCACACTGCCAAGCGTCTTACCCTTAATATTATATTCTTCCATCCTATTCGACCTGCCAAAATAAACCACGACACACTTATCTGGGTTGAAGTCCATCTGCCACTTCTCCGCCCAGTCTTGCATTTTATCTATGTCTCAATTATTGTCACATGTATTAGCATACAGTGAAAAGTATTGTTTCTTGTGCACTATACAGACAAAGCATACCGTTCATAGAGAAGGAAATGAGAGAGTGCAGAATGTTGTGTTACAATCATAGCTAGGGTGTAGAGAAAGATCAACTTAATGCAAGGTAGGTCCATTCAAAAGTCTGACGGCAACAGGGAAGAAGCTGTTCTTGAGTCGGTTGGTACGTGACCTCGGACTTTTGTATCTTTTTCCCAATGGAAGAAGGTGGGAGAGAGTCAAGGCTGTGTGGGGTCCTTAATTATGCTGGCTGCTTTGCCGAGGCAGCAGGAAGTGTAGACAGAGTCAATGAATGGGAAGTTGGTTTGCGTGATGGATTGGGCTACATTCACGACCTTTTGTAGTTTCTTGAGGTCTTGGGCAGAGCAGGAGCCATACCAAGCTGTGATACAACCAGAAAGAATGCTTTCTATGGTGCATCTGCAAAAGTTGGTGATGGTCGTAGCTGACATGCCAAATTTCCTTCGTCTTCTAAGAAAGTAGAGGTGTTGGTGGGCTTTCTTAACTATAGTGTCGGCATGGGGGGACCAGGACAGGTTGATGGTGATCTGGACACTTAAAAACTTGAAGCTCAAATTTCTACTTCATCCCCATTGATGTAGACAGGGGCATGTTCTCCTTTACGCTTCCTGAAGTCGATGACAATCTCCTTCATTTTGTTGACATTGAGGGGGAGATTATTGTTGCCGCACTAGTTCACCAGATTCTCTATCTCATTCCTGTACTCTGTCTCGTCATTGTTCGAGATTCAACCCACTATGGTGATGTCGTCAGCAAACTTGAAAATCGAATTGGAGGGGAATTTGGCCACAGAGTGATAGGTGTGTAAGGAGTATAGTAGGGAGCTGAGAACACAGCCTTGTGGGGCACCAGTGTTGAGGATGATCGTGGAGGAGACGTTGTTGCCAATCCTTACTGCTTGTGGTCTGTAAGTTAGGAAGTTCAGGGTCCAGTCGCAGAGGGAGGAGCCGAGGCCCAGACCACGGAGTTTGGAGTTGAGTTTTGTGGGAATAATAGTGTTGAAGGCTGAGCTGTAGTCAATAAATAGGAGTCTGACATATGTGCCTTTGTTATCTAGGTGTTCCAGGGTTGAGTACAGGGCCAGGGAAATGGCGTCTGCTGTGGACCTGTTGCGGGGGTAGGCAAACTGGAGTGGACCCAGGTAGTCTGGGAGGCTGGAATTGATTTGTGCCATGACTAACCTTTCGAAGCACTTCATAATGATGGATGTCAGAACCACCGGCCGATAGTCATTAAGGCACGCTGCTTGGCTTTTCTTAGGTACAGGGATGATGGTCGTCTTCTTGAAGCAGATAGGGACCTCAGATTGTTGTAAAGAGAGGTCAACGATGTCTGTGAATACCTCCGCCAGCTGATCCGCACAGGATTTGAGTGCTCATCCGAGTACCCCATCCGGGCCAGTCGCTTTCCGTGGGTTGACCTTCGCGAAAGCTGCTCTGACATCTGAAAGTGGAGTTGAAACACAAGATCAGCCGTGACCATATTGAATGGTGGAACAGGCTCGATGGACCACGTGGTCTATTCCTGCTCCTATTTCTTTTGCTCTTGTGTTTTAATTGATCTGTACCTCATTCTATTTACCTATCTTTGATCCTTAGCCCTTGAATATATAACCTGACAAAACTCTACTGAATCATGATCATTTCAATAGACCCAATTCCAGATATCCGTAACTCTTTGTATGAGGAAGTGAAGAAGATTTGTTGATGAATGGCTAAACCAATTTTCCTTCAAATATTTTCATTTCTGTGCCATTTGTAGCTGAGGGTGAAAAGTTGGTACGTGTATGAGGAGAAAAGAAGTGTGAGACAGATTAATAATGGCTTTTTTTGCTGGGGGACAATGCATTAAGGTGGTTGTGATGATACGATTGATTAGATCAATAGCTTCAGAAGTATTCTGGTGGAAGAAGGCTCAAAGAAAGGGCAGTTACAAGAACATAGAAATTTAGGAGCAGGAGCAGGCCATTTGGCCCTTCGAGCCTGCCCTGCTATTCAATAAGATCATGGCTGATGTGATTGCGGTCTCAACTCCACTTTGCCATCTGACCCCACTCCCCCAATAGGAATGACACAGAGGATTTTCCTTTCCTGCTTCAGGGAGCTCGGGTCCATATTTTAATGCACTTGATCCGATCAACACACAAAAGGATGGGACAGAAGAGTAGGATTCAGAGCCCACAAGTGAGCAAGAGCAAATAAAGGTGATTGAAGCAATGGGAAGATCCCACTTAGTAATGGTTAAAAAGTGCCCCCTTGGAGGTAAATACTTTTTGTTGTTATTGTTATTCCTTCCCAGGATGCGGACATTGTTGGAAAGACTGGCATTTAATACCCTTGAGAAGGTGCTTGTGATCTGCCTTCCTGAACCACTGCAATCCATGTGGTGTAGGTACACCCACAGTGCTGATTTTTTAATATTTGTTGATGGGATGTGGGCGTCGCTGGCTGAACCAGCATTTATTGCCCATCCCTGAGGGCGTTTAAGACTCAACCACGTTGCTGTGGCTCTGGAGTCTGGTTTTTACGACAATCGACAATGGTTTCATGGTCATCATTAGACTTTTAATTCTTGATTTGTTTTATTGAATTCAAATTTCACCATATGCTGTGGTGGGGTTTGAACCCGGGTCTCCAGAGCATTCCCCTGGGTCTCTGGATTGCTAGTCCCGCGACAATATCACTACACCACTGCCTCCCAGTGAGGGAGTTCCAGGATTATGACCTAGCGACAGTGAAGGAGCTGTGCGTATATCTCTAATTTGAGATACCATGTAGAACTGGGAGGTGGTGTTGTTCCCAAGCATCTGTTGCCCTTGTCCTTCTAGGTCATGGATTGAAAGGTGCTGTCAATGGAGCCTTGGTGAGTTCCAACAGTACATCTTGTGGATGGTACACACAGCTGCCAATGTGCTTTGATGGTGGGGGGAGTGAATGTTTAAGCCAATTGTTGTTACAATTATTATTACTTAGGGACAATACCCCAGACCAAATCACTATGCTTCACAGGGAAGAGGAAAATTAATTGAGAAAATGTTAAAATATCAAGACTAAATTCAAATAATAAATGTATGCATTATGGGGTTAATGTGATTATATAGTTCCCAGGACTGAAATCGCATTGACTCTTCCAACTGCCCCAGTGGCAGTTCCTGAAATCAAACATGTTGTCTGGAGTCTATCAACAACCCCTCCCTCTCCCCCCGCTCCACCCATGTCCAATCCTTCAGATCCCATAACTTTAATTATCCGTTGTTTTCAGTCTTCTTGTAAAGGAAAAGGAAGAAGGGCTTTATTAAAGTAATCTCTGCTTTAACACATGAGGAGCTTGAACTGTCTGGTCATTGATCTGTGTCCATCTGCCACAGAGTGAGGGGGGCGGGGGGTTTCAGAGTATCAAGTGACAAGAGACAGAAAAAGAGAGATAGAGATGTACAGAGAAACTGGGGAGATACATCAGAAACAAGCATTCCTACAACAGAGAGAGAGAATGATAGGGAAAGAGAGACTGAGAGAGAGAGAGAAAGAGAGATGGGGAGAGAGTGATAGATGTGTAGAGAAACTGGGGCGATACATCAGAAACAAGCATTCCTACAACAGAGAGAGAGAATGATAGGGAAAGAGAGACTGAGAGAGAGAGAGAAAGAGAGATGGAGAGAGAGTGATAGATGTACAGAGAAACTGGGGAGATACATCAGTAACAAGCATTCCTACAACAGAGAGAGAGAATGATAGGGAAAGAGTGAGTCAGAGAGAGAGAGTGATGGATGTATAGAGAGAATGGGGAGATGCACCAGTAACAAGCATTCCTATAACTAAATAAACTAAAGTTTATTTATTTGTCACAAATAGGTTTACATTAACACTGCAATGAAGTTACTATGAAAATCCCCTAGTCACCACACTCCGGGCAAACTGAGGGGGAATTTAGCATGGTCAATACACCTAACCAGCACATCTTTGGACTGTGAGAGGAAACCGGAGCACCCGGAGGAAACCCACCCAGACACGGGGAGAATGTGCAGACTCCGCACAGACAGTGACCCAAGCCGGGAATTGAACTCAGGTCCCTGGCGCTGCGAGGCAGCAATGCTAACCACTGTGCCACCTATATCTCCACCAAGGGAGATACAGAGAGATGGATAGGGAGAAAGAGACAGAGAAAGAGCGAAGTACAGAGAAAATAAACAGATGTACAAGCACTTACATAACAGAGAGAGAGAAAGAGATAACTGGGCCGCTATAACAGTCTTGCAGGCTGATTGAAGTTGTGGAATTGTTTGGATAAGTTTCTTGCGTACATTGATTTTGTGTTCTATAATTTTCAGCTGACGTTTCAATGTGTTCAGTCTGAAGACAGAGTTAGGAATGGAACAGTGCTGTAAATATTGTCTCCCAGACTTGCAATGAATGTGGGAGCCTCCATATTGCTCCCTTCTGGGGGTGGGACAGAGCTGGTTGCGGGGAACTGGAGCTTATTTTTGAACTCCTGTTTGCCTAATTCGCCCTGATCCCAGTGAAGTTGTCAGTGTGTGAGACGCGGGCACTGTGAAATGGTAATCCCCGCCTCACCGTGACTGTCTCTGATAGGATCAGCCTTGTGTGTCTACATCCTTGCTTTATTTTCAAAGCCCATCATTTTGGGATGTTGCTGAGATCAGTTTGCCTGCAGGCAATGATCGTCTGCTTGATTGTGTCCGAGCTTAGCATTAGACACAGCAGCCTGCACACTCCTTAATCTCACTGGGAACGAAGCAGTGCATAGCAAGGTACCTTATCAGCTCACATTATCCCCATCCTTTTCAACTTCCCTTCCCTTCGAAACATTGTCTCCTTTCTCTCTCTCTTTCTATATCCACACTCCGCACTGCAGCCATCAATACATATGAATAGCTGATCTGATTGCTATCAGTTGCCACTCTTGTCTCAGTGGAGAGCACTTTCTCCTCTGGGTCAGAAGGCTGTGGGGTCCAAGTCCAACTCCAGGCACTTGAGCACTGAGGGCGTGCTACATTGCCTGAGGTGCCACCTCTCGAATAAGACACTATACCAATCACTATCTGTAGGGTGGCACAATGGCCCAGTGGTTACTGTAGGTTGGCACAGTGGTTAGCACGGCTGCCTCACAGCACCAGGGATCTGGGTTCAATTCCGGCCTCGGGTGACTGGCTGTGTGGAGTTCTCCTCGTGTCTGCGTGGGTTTCCTCCGGGTGCTCCGGTTTCCTCCCACACTCCAAAGATGTGCCGGTTAGGTTGATTGGACATGCTAAATTAACCATTAGTATCAGATGGACTAGCAGGGTAAATACGTGGGGTTACGGGGATAGGGCCTGGGTGGGATTGTGGTTGGTACAGGCTTGATGGGCCGAATGGCCTCCTTTTGCACTGTAGGGATTCTATGATTCTCTGATCCATCATTTCAGCTGAATATGAAATATCCCACAGCACTCTTCAGAGAAGAGCAGTGGAGTTCACCTCAGTGCCCTGCCCAATATTCACCTTTCAACTTGAAAAATACATTCAGATCATTTATTTCATTGTTATCTGTGGGACTTTGCTATGTGTGAAATGACAGATGCAACATTATAATGTCTGCCTAGGAGGACAAGGGCAGCAGATACCTGGCAACAGCAACAGGTGCAAGTACCCCTCCGAGTCACTCACCATCCTGTGGCTGGGTCAAAATCCTGGAGCTCCCTCCCTAACCTACACCCCAAGGACTGCAGCGGTTCAAGAAGGCAGCTCACCACTACCTTCTCGAGGGGAATTAGAACAAAGAACAAAGAAAAAAGAACAGTGCTGCACAGGAACAGGCCCTTCGGCCCTCCAAGCCTGTGCTGATCATGATGCCCTAACTGAAAAAAACCTTCTGCCCTTACTCGGTCCGTATCCCTCTATTCCCTCCCTATTCATGGACCCATCCAGATACCTCTTAAATGTTGCTAATGTGCCTGCTTCCACCACCTCCTCTGGCAGTGCGTTCCAGGCACCCACCACTCTCTTCATGAAAAACTTCCCCCGCACATCTCCCTTAAACTTTCCCCCTCTCACCTTGAACCTGTGCCCCCTTGTAATCGACACTTCCACCCTTGGAAAAAGCCTCTGACGATCCACCCTGTCTGTGCCTCTCATAATTTTGTAGACTTCTATCAGATCTCCCCTCAGCCTCTGTCTTTCCAGTGAAAATAATCCTAGTTTATTCAACCTCTCCTCATAGCCAACACCCTCGAGACCGGGCAACATCCTGGTGAACCTTCTTTACACTCTCTCCAAAGCTTCCACACCCTTCTAATAATGTGATGACCAGAACTGCATGAAATACTCCAAATGCAGCCTAACCAAGATTTTATATAGCTGCAACATAATTTCCCACTGCCCCGGCTGATGAAGGCAAGCATGCTGCCTTAATCACCTTGTCCATCTGTGTTGACACTCTTAGGGAACAGTGGACCTGCATACCCAGATCTCTCTGTGTGTTAATGTTCCTAAGGATTCTGCCATTTACAGTATAATTCACACCTAAATTTGATCCTCCAAATTGAAACACCTCACATTTAAAGTTGTTATTTATTTGTCACAAGTTGGCTTACATTAACACTGCAAGGAAGTTACTGTGAATATCCTCTAGTCGCCACACTCTGGCTCCTGTTCGGTTACACTGAGGTAGAATTTAGCATGGCCAATACACCTAACCACTTGTCCAATTAAACTCCATCTGCCATTTCTGTGCCCAAGTCTCCAATTTATCTATATCCTGTTGCATCCTCTGACAACCCTTGACACTATCAGCAACTTCGCCAACCTTCGTGTCATCCACAAACTTACTAATCAGACCACCCACATTTTCCTCTAGATCATTTAAATATACTAGAAACAGCAGAGGTCCCAGCACTGATCCCTGCAGAACACCAGTAGCTACAGATCTCCATTCAGAAAAACACCCTTCCACAGCTACTCTGTCTTCTATAACCAAGGTAAGAAGTCTCACAACACCAGGTTAAAGTCCAACAGGTTTATTTGGTAGCAAATACCATAAGCTTTCGGAGCACAGCTCCTTCGTCAGATGGAGTGGATATCTGTTCTCCAACAGTGCACAGAGACACAGAAATCAAGTTACAGAATACTAATTAGAATGCAAATCTCTACAGCCAGCCAGGTCTTAAAGGTACAGACAATGTGGATGGAGGGAGCATTCAACACAGGTTAAAGAGATGTGTATTGTCTCCAGACAGAACAGCTAGTGAGATTCTGCAAGATCAGGGGGAAAGCTGTGGGGGTTACTGATAATGTGACATAAATCCAACATCCCGGTTTAGGCCGTCCTCATGTGTGCGGAACTTGGCTATCAGTTTCTGCTCAGCGACTCTGCGCTGTCGTGTGTCGTGAAGGCCGCCTTGGAGAACGCTTACCTGAAGATCCAAGGCTGAATGCCTGTGACTGCTGAAGTGCTCCCCCACAGGAAGAGAACAGTCTTGCCTGGTGATGAATGTTCATTCATCCGTTGTCGCAGCGTCTGCATGGTTTCCCCAATGTACCATGCCTCGGGACATCCTTTCCTGCAGCGTATCAGGTAGACAACGTTGGCCGAGTTGCTAGAGTAGGTACCGTGTACCTGGTAGATGGTGTTCTCATGTGCGATGATGGCATCCGTGTCGATGATCCGGCACGTCTTGCAGAGGTTGCTGTGGCAGGGTTGTGTGGTGTCGTGGTCACTGTTCTCCTGAAGGCTGGGTAGTTTGCTGCGGACAATGGTCCGTTTGAGGTTGCGTGGTTGTTTGAAGGCAAGAAGTGGGGGTGTGGGGATGGCCTTGGCGAGATGTTCGTCTTCATCAATGACATATCAATGACTATAACCAAGCCAGTTCTGTATCCATCTAGGCAGCCCACCCCGAATCCCATGTGATTTTAGTTTTTGTACCAGTCTGCCGTGTGGGACCTTGTCAAATGGGTAATGCACACAATTAGCAATGCCTACATCCCAAGGAAAATAATTTGAAAAAGAAGGAAAATTGAGAGAAAAGACAGAAGGTCTAAGATAATTCACAACATCACCACCCACCTAGCAACTAGCTTGTGAGGCATTGTCCATTTGATAATGATCCTTAGAACATTCTTTCAAACACAGTCATTCATTAGCAATTGCTAATCTTTTGCATCCTGTATCCAGCGCTAACTTCCCCTCAGCACAGCAGTGTTACATTTTCTCTTTAATTAAGTGAATGTAAACACACTGGTAATGACACTAATTTGTTCAGGTGAGCTGGCTAAAGGACTGGGATAATGACCTGCATCTCCACAGCCTCAACAGGACATAAGGCTGATTTCACAGGAAGCGGGCGGGTGCTGGAGAACAGGAATGCCCCCAGCGCACACCCCTACACCCCATAAACTCAGCTCCCCACAGAGAGTGGTCAAATCACCTTCCAGTGCTTTTAAAAGCAAAAGTTCTCCTGCTGTCACTATCTATAATATATAATTACTGTAACTCTCGGTATAATACCCCAGTCAATAATATTAACACCCAATCAGTGTAAATACTTGGTCATCAGTAGAAACACTTAGACATTCCACATAAACACCCAAACAACTTATATAAACAGTCCGAAACACAACCACAACTATAAGTATGAACACTGTAACATTGATATTTACATCTACATGATATAAACGCAAAATACTCAGCATAAACACCCACATAACACGGGGTGGCACGGTGGCACAGTGGTTAGCACTGCTGCCTCACAGCACCAGGGACCCTGGTTCAATTTCAGCCTCGGATCACTGTCTGTGTGGAGTTTGCACATTCTTCCCGTGTCTGCGTGGGTTTCCTCCGGATGCTCCGGTTTCCTCCCACACTCCAAAAATGTGCAGGTTAGGTGGATTGGCCATGCTAAATTGTCCCTTAGTGTCAGGGGGACTAGCTAGGGTAAATGCATGGGGTTATGAGGATAGGGCCTGGGTGGGATTGTGGTCGGTGCAGGCTCGATGGGCCGAATGGCCTCCTTCTGTACTGTGGGATTCTATGGTTCTATGATTTACCCTCTCAAACCCCCTGAGAATCTTATAGGCTTCAATGAGACCACCTTTCATTCTTCTAAATCCCAGAGAAGAGAGGTCCATTCTATTCGACCTCTTTGCATTGGCAACTCTGCCATCCCAGGAAGCAATCAAATTTCTCTCAGACAATTAATCGTGACCTTCCTTGGGTACAGGGGACATGAGCATCTACAATACTCCCCTAGAGATGACGGAGGTCTTGCCCGCTGGCTGGAGAGCTGGCAAGAGTTCTGCGTCCCCTCCTTTCAAGAATACCCACCATCAATCAAACACCTAACTGGCCAGTGGACCTTCCCTGGGATCAAGGACCATGGGGACAGAAATCAAACTACCCCCCCTCCCCCCCCACCCCACCCTGAGAGACTGGCAGCAACACATTGCTCAGCAGAGCAGGCAGGGAAATGGTCACTGCTGGTGGCAATGCACCTACCCGTGGCTCAGGGTCACTGAGGGACAAAGGTTACAGGTCAGCGATGGCGGGTCAGGGATCTCGAGGTGGGTCGCATGAGGGAGGGGGCTCGGCAGAACGGACAGGGACTCTCAGCAGGCACCTCCCCCAACAACGTGCCCCTTGTATAAGGCTCATCAGCTACTGAAAACCTTATCCACTGCTTTGTTACCATGGGATTGATTGTCCCAATGCTTTTCAGCCTGGTCTCCTACACTGTAAGGGGGAGCTATACAATAAATGGCAGAACCATCAGGAGTATAGACACACAGAGTGACCTGGGTGTACAAGTCCACAGATCCTTAAAAGTGGCAGCACAGGTGGAGAGGGTGGTGAAGAAGGCATATGGCATGCTTGCCTTTATAGAATAGAATAGAATAGAATAGAATCCCTACAGTGCAGAAGGAGGCCATTCGGCCCATCGAGTCTGCACCGACCACAATCCCACCCAGGCCCTACCCCCACATATTTTACCCGCTAATCCCTCTAACCTACGCATCTCAGGACTCTAAGGGGCAATTTTTAACCTGGCCAATCAACCTAACCCGCACATCTTTGGACTGTGGGAGGAAACCGGAGCACCCGGAGGAAACCCACGCAGACACGAGGAGAATGTGCAAACTCCACACAGACAGTGACCCGAGCCGGGAATCGAACCCGGGACCCTGGAGCTGTGAAGCTGCAGTGCTAACCACTGTGCTACCGTGCCGCCCTTATTGGACGGGGCATAGGATATAAAAGTTGGCATATGATGTTGCAGCTGTATAGAACGTTGGTTAGGCCACATTTGGAATACTGCGTCCAGTTCTGGTCGCCACACTACCAGAAGGACATGGAGGCTTTGGAGAGAGTACAGAAAAGGATTACCAGGATGTTGCCTGTCTTAGCTATGAGGAGAGATTGGGTAAACTGGGGTTGTTCTCCCTGGAAAGACGGAGGATGAGGGGCGACCTAATAGAGGTGTATAAAATTATGAAGGGCATAGATAGGGTGAACAGTGGGAAGCTTTTTCCCAGGTCGGAGGTGACGAACACAAGGGGTCACGGGTTCAAGGTAAGGGGGGCAAGGTTCAACACAGATGTCAGGGGGACGTATTTTACACAGAGGGTGGTGGGGGCCTGGAATGCACTGCCAAGCAAGGTGATTGAGGCTTATCTAGATAGCCACATGAACAGACTGGGAATAGAGGGATACAAACAAATGGTCTAGTTGGGCACATGAGCGGCGCAGGCTTGGAGGGCCGAAGGGCCTGTTCCTGTGCTGTATTGTTCTTTGTTCTTTGTTCTCTTTGTTCTTTGTACGCTCAGCAAGCTACAGCTCATCCAAAGCCCTGCTGTTTGCATCTTAGCTCACATCAAGTCCATCTCGCTTTATGCTCTCTGACCAACACTAACTCCTGATTAAACCACACCTTGATTCTGAAACTCTTCTTGTTGTGAATTTGGAGGGGTTTTAGTGATTCCATATCAGCAACCCCACAGCTGAACAAGGGCACTTTCACAGAATTCCTGCTTGATGGGTAACTGAGCAGAGTATCATCGCAGCCTGTACATCTCCTGAATAAAGCTCCTCAGGAGCGATTTTCCCAAAAAACACTAAATTTCCGCTGTCGTTTGCCCCAAAACCAGAAAATCCCGCCCGAGGTCAACAGACCTTTCCATGGTCCGCCCCTCGCCCGCTCCAATTGCCGAGACGGGCGGGACAGTAAAATTTGCGCCGAAGTGCCCAACGGTGGGAAAACCGGAGATTTTCCTGCCTGTTTTATGGGCGAAAGTAATTTTGTTGAATTTCTGGCACTCTGTATTTCGCAGAGTCTGCCGGGGGATTTACGCCAGTCGTGGAGGGGGTGCCAGGGGGCCGAATCCAGTCCAAGAGGCTGACATCAGCAGGCCACTGTGCATGCACCAATCTCCCGGTGGGGAAGTCGATGCGTGCGCACTGGCCCCTCATCACCGGGCCCCTCGATCGCTGGCCTCCCGATGG
This sequence comes from Mustelus asterias, assembly GCF_964213995.1. Classification (NCBI taxonomy): domain Eukaryota; kingdom Metazoa; phylum Chordata; class Chondrichthyes; order Carcharhiniformes; family Triakidae; genus Mustelus; species Mustelus asterias. The sequence continues at coordinate 195,871,782 of NC_135801.1, forward strand.
CTTCCCCGACTTCCCACCCCGACTGCCAGCCCAAACAAGCCCCCAAATCAGCAACCCTGACCACACCCCACCAACGCCCCCCCCCGCCCCCCCACCAATCGCCAGCACAAACATACCGCACCCCACCCCGCACCCCCCCCCCCGCCCCCCCAGCTTGCCGATCCCCAACACCCCTCCAACCCTCCCCCAACACCATAGGCCAGTTCGATTCCCCCTGATGGCCAGCCCAGCACCCCCTCCCCCCCCCCATCCCCTATGGCCAGCCTGATCTCCTCCCCGCCATGGCCAACCCCGATTTCTCCCCCGCCATGGCCAGCCCAGATCTCCCCCTCCCCCACTGATCGCTGTGGACACTGCCAGCGGTCTCCTCCCTAACCACCACACATCAGCCCGCCCCCGGTCTGTCCCTGTTCCCAGAAGGCCCTGCCCCCTCATACCCCATCCTCTTGGCACTGCCCATTGCCTAGTGGGCAGTGCTAGGGTGCCATGGGGTGCCAAGGGGCACGCCCCTGACCCAACCTCCCGGTGGAGGGGGGTGCCCTCAAAGAACCCCCACGAGCGACACCATCACACATCTTCCCCATTGCTGGGCATCAGCTTTAACCCCCACTGGAGAGACCTTCTCCCGGTGGGATCGGAAACATTAGCGTGCCTGGGCAATACCGTCCCCGGCTCGCTAATGAGATTCAAATACTGATCATAATATTGTAATCAGTGTCATGCTATTTGCCAGCGCGAGGCTGATTATGCCATAAAAAATGGCCCAGGAAAGCTGTGATCGGCTGGAGGCTGGTCCCGATTCCCATTTCAGCCCTCCCATTGGTATTTTCTGGCCCGCTGTGCAACTCTCTCCCATCTCCCTGTATCAATCCCAAACCAATCCCAATGTCCCACTCTCCCCTCATTGCCCTGTAGCAATCCCAAACCAATCCCAATGTCCCACTCTCCCCTCATAGCCCTGTATCAATCCCAAACTAATCCCACTGCCCCACTCTCTCCCCATAGCCCTGTATCAATCCCAAACTAATCCCACTGCCCCTCTCTCTCCCCATAGCCCTGTATCAATCCCAAACTAATCCCACTGCCCCACTCTCTCCCCATAGCCCTGTATCAATCCCCAAACTAATCCCACTGCCCCACTCTCTCCCCATAGCCCTGTATCAATCTTAAACTAATCCCACTGCCCCACTCTCTCCCCGTAGCTATGTATCAATCCCAAACTAATCCCACTGCCCCACTCTCTCCCCATAGCCCTGTATCAATCCCAAACTAATCCCACTGCCCCACTCTCTCCCCATAGCCCTGTATCAATCTTAAACTAATCCAACTGCCCCATTCTCTCCCCATAGCCCTGTATCAATCCCAAACTAATCCCACTGCCCCACTCTCTCCCCGTAGCTCTGTATTAATTTGATCACTTGTTCAAAGATTCCGACAGGTCCAATGGATTAACTGGCCTCTTTCTGCGCTGATTGTGTGGAGATTCGAGACTCTTCATTTTGAGACTGTGCAAGGTAAGATTCTGCCGTCTTTGTTCTCACTGATATACAAGCGTGTGAGCATCATATGTCAACACAGCTGTTCTCCTGGGGGATGGGACCCCATCGCACTCACTTGCAGAAAATTGGAGGTACAAATTGATTGCGCTTCTCCCTGAGTCCACAGCAATGTATTGAGAACAAAGGGACTGATCCCTAGTTCCTGAGCAGTCCTCTGATATCCAGTTCACCCAGCGAGAGCCTAAACAGTCCTTAGGAGCCTCACTGCGCTCTCATTGAGTGGGCAGCACTCTCTCCCTCCCCTGAGTCAGACGATCGCATATACAAACAGTGCTCCAAATTCAGGCAGCACTGAGGGAGCGCCGCAGTGTCAGAGGTGCCATCTTTTGGATGCAACATTAAAACCAAAGCCTTGGCTGTCACCCTGAGTGGATGGAAACAACCCCATGACCTCAAGAAGTGAAGTCTCCCTGACACCCTGGATAGTTACTCATCCCTCGATCAACGTCTCTACAACCGATCATTGTCACATCGTTGTGTGTGGGAGCTTTCTGTGTACAATATTGGCTGCCACATTTCCGACATTCCAACGATGAGTACCAAAATATTTCATTGGCTGTATAACACTCCAATAGAAATGGAGTCATAGAGCAAAACAGCACGGAAACAGGCCCTTTGGCCCAACCATTCCATGCTGACCACAGTGCCCTCCCAACTCGTCCCAATTGCCCACGTTTGTCCCCTATCCCTCTAATCCTTCCCCACCCATGCTTTTTAAACGTCGCTATTGTACCTGCCTCAACCACCTCCTCTGGCAGCTCATTCCATATCCACACCACCCTCTGCGTGGAGAAGTTACCCCTCAGGTCCCTTTTAAATCTTTCCCCTCTCACCTTTAACCTATGCCCTCTAGTTTTCAATTCCCCTTCCCTGGGAAATAGACTATGTGGTTTATCCTATCGATGCCCCTCATGATTTTAGACACCGCAAAAAGGTCACCCCTCATTCTCCTACATTCCAAGGAATAAACCCCTAGCCTGGCCAACCTCTCCCTGTAGCTCAGGCCCACTCGTCCTGGTAACATCCTCGTAAATCTTCTCTGCACTCTTTCCAGTTTATCAAAGTCTTTCCTGTAACGGGGTGACCAAAACTGTACACAACACTCCCAGTGCGGCCTCACCAACTACTTATACAACTGTAACACAGAGGAGGAATGGATGGCTGGTTTAATAAGATTGGGTGTTCATAGATGTGTGGAGTTATCCAGATCTCTCCCTCAACTGCTTTTCCCTTGCCAGGCTGAAATAGGAGTCTTTCCTTTCAGCTGGCCTCCTTAGGTGCCTGAGTGGGTCATCTTTAAGGTGTTTTGGGGCGACAGAACATTTTTCTTCATTGATTTGTGGGACAAAGGCATTGCTGGCTAGATGAACATTCATTGCCCATCCCTAGTTGGCCTTGAGAAGGTGGTGGTGAGCTGCCTTCTTGTAACGCTGCAGTCCACATGCTGTGGGTTGGCCCACAATGTTCCTGGAACTGCACTCATTGCATCCAGTATACTTCCGATCCACATCCATCTGACACAATTCCAATGGCCAAGTTCTACCTTGTTGGTTGCCATGACGTAATTAATATCTCTGGAATGTCACTAATTATTTTTTTATTGATGCGCTGGTTGTTAATCCAGTTACCAGTAAAGCAAATAGTGATGCCTGTACAGAACTCCCCCAGGTGCTTTTGAATAGCCTGCAGTGCAATCTGCAGAGCTGTGTTTTACATTAATTAGCCAGTACTTAAAGGCACGTTATGTCTCTCATTAGCTGTGTGTGTGCAGGTGATACATTTCAAGCTTAAATCCCTTCAAACTTTCACTCTCTGCTAACGAGCTGGGAACTGTAACACTTTTCTGCTTCACGAATCTTTAAAGTGTGATGGAGGTGTGAGAATCAACAGATCCATCAGGGACCTCCCTGCACAGAGGGAGGGAGAGAGAGAGAGGGAGAGGGAGAGGGAGAGGGAGAGGGAGAGGGAGAGGGAGAGAGAGAGAGAGAGAGGGAGAGAGAGAGGGAGAGAGGGAGAGAGAGAGAGAGAGAGGGAGGGAGAGAGAGAGGGAGGGAGAGGGAGAGGGAGAGGGAGAGGGAGAGATTGCAAACTGATTCAACCCCCTCTGTGCATACAAATGAGGATTTCATCTGACACACCTGAAAAATGAGAGACTGGGGAACAGAGTGATATACCAGTCAGGGCGTTGAGTATAGAAGTTGGGAAGTTATGTTGCAGTTGTACGGGACGGCAGTGAGGCCGCACCTGGAGCATTGTGTGTTCAGTTTTGGTCGCCTTGCTATAGGAAAGATCTTATTAAACTGGAGAGAGTGCAGAAGAGATTTACAGGGTTTTTGCCAGGACTCAAGGGACTGAGTTATAGGGAGCCAAAAGAGAAAATGCTGGAAAATCTAAGCAGGTCTGACAGCATCTGTAATGTTCCCCGAAAGCTCGTGTGACCAAATAAACCTGTTGGATTTTAACCTGGTGTTGTGAGACTACTTGCGGCAGCATCTGTAAGGAGAGAAAAGAGCTGACGTTTCGAATCCAGATGACCCTTTGTCAAAGGATCATCTGAACTCGAAATGCCAGCTCTTTTCTCTCTTTACAGATGCTGTAGTAAGTAGTCTCACAACACCAGGTTAAAGTCCAACAGGTTTATTTGGTAACACGAGCTTTTGGGTAACATTACAGATGCTGTCAGACCTGCTTACATTTTCCAGCGTTTTCTCTTTTGGTTTCAGATTCCAGCATCCGCAGTAATTTGCTTTTATCCAGAGTTACAGGGAGAGATTGGACAGACTGGGACTTTTTACTTTGGAGCATAGGAGACTGAGGGGTGATCTTATAGAGGGGTATAAGATCATGAGAGGCATGGATAGGGTGAATGCACTCAGTCTTTTTCCCAGGGTTTGGGAATCGAGAACTAGAGGGCATAGGTTTAAGTTTAGAGGGGAAAGAATGAATGGGAACCTGAGGAACATAGAACAGTACAGCACAGAACAGGCCCTTCGGCCCACGATGTTGTGCCGAGCTTTATCTGAAACCAAGATCAAGCTATCCCACTCCCTATCATCCTGGTGTGCTCCATGTGCCTATCCAATAACCGCTTAAATGTTCCTAAAGTGTCTGACTCCACTATCACTGCAGGCAGTCCATTCCACACCCCAACCACTCTCTGCGTAAAGAACCTACCTCTGATATCCTTCCTATATCTCCCACCATGAACCCTACAGTTATGCCGCCGAGTAATAGCTCCATCCACCCGAGGAAATAGTCTTTGAACGTTCACTCTATCTATCCCCTTCATCATTTTATAAACCTCTATTAAGTCTCCCCTCGGCCTCCTCCGCTCCAGAGAGAACAGCCCTAACTCCCTCAACCTTTCCTCATAGACCTACATACCCTTCAAACCAGGCAGCATCCTGGTAAATCTCCTCTGCACTCTTTCCAGCGCTTCCACGTCCTTCTTATAGTGAGGTGACCAGAACTGCACACAATATTCCAAATGTGGTCTCACCAAGGTCCTGTACAGTTGCAGCATAACCCCACTGCTCTTAAACTCCAACCCCCTGTTAATAAAAGCTAACACACTATAGGCCTTCTTCACAGCTCTATCCACTTGAGTGGCAACCTTTAGAGATCTGTGGATATGGACCCCAAGATCTCTCTGTTCCTCCACAGTCTTCAGAACCCTACCTTTGACCCTGTAATCCACATTTAAATTAGTCCTACCAAAATGAATCACCTCACATTTATCAGGGTTAAACTTTTTTACACAGAGGGTGGTGCGTGTGTGGAATGAGCTGCCAGGGGAAGTGGGTGAGACAGGGACATTGACAGCATTTAAAAAGTTTTTGGACAGATACATGGATAGGGAAGGTTTAGAGGGATACGGGCCAAATGCAGGCAAATGGGGTTAGCATAGAAGAGATATTTTGGTCGGCATGGGCCTGTTTGGGCCGAAGGGCCTGTCTCCATGCCGTACATTCTAAGATTCTATAGACACAGGGCGGCACGGTAGCACAGTGGTTAGCACTGCTGCTTCACAGCTCCAGGGACCTAGGTTCGATTCCCGGCTTGGGTCACTGTCTGTGTGGAGTTTGCACATTCTCCTCGTGTCTGCGTGGGTTTCCTCCGGGTGCTCCGATTTCCTCCCACAGTCCAAAGATGTGCGGGTTAGGTTGATTGGCCATGTTAAAATTGCCCTAGTGTCCTGAGATGCGTAGGTTAGAGGGATTAGTGGGTAAAATATGAAAGGATATGGGAGTAGGGTCTGGGTGGTATTGTGGTCGGTGCAGACTCGATGGGCCGAATGGCCTCTTTCTGTACTGTAGGGTTTCTATGATTCTATGATTTCTATGATTCTATGACAGTGAAATATATAGAAATTACCAAACAGCAACTGGCCATTCAGCCCAACTGGTACATCCTGGTGCTTACCCTCTGACAACATAGATAGAAAGAGGGATGAAATCCGACAGCAGGATTTTAGTGAGTATAGGAATCGGAGGATGGAGCAAATCAATGTGTGGCTGAAGAGAGGGAGGGAGTTAGTTTCCTGGATCACTGAGTCTCTTTCTGGGGAAGGTGGGACCTGTACAAGTCAGATGGGTTGCACCTGAACTGGAACAGGGCCACCATCCTTGTGGGGTGGTTTGCGAATGCAGTTGTGGAGTGGGGTGGAGTCGGGAGGGGGGGCGGGGGGGCGAAGAAGAATAGTGAAATATAGTATTCATGGTATTTCTAGCATAACCCCAGCAGCCTGGCTGTAGAACGGGGGCACTTTAAGAGACCAGTCACGTGACATCACCAACCATCTGTGGCACAGTGGTTAGCACTGCTGCCTCACAGCGCCAGGGACACGGATTCAATTCCCAGCTTGGGTCACTGTCTGTGCGGAGTCTGCACGTTCTCCCCGTGTCTGTGTGGGTTTCCTCCGGGTGCTCCGGTTTCCTCCCAGAGCCAAATTTCCGCTTAGTGTCAGGGGGGCTAGCAAGATAAATACGTGGGGTTATGGGGATAGGACCTGGGTGGGATTGTTGTTGGTGCAGACTCGATGGGCCAAATGGGCTCCTTCTAAAAAAAAGTTTGCATGAGCAAATAGGCGGGTGTAACACAGCGACCTGGAGTGTTAACATCTTCTAAATAAAGCCCATCATTTGTTTGAACCTCCAAGCCCTGCAGACTGAATTTTAAAAGCCCTGTGTTAAAAACCAGCGGTAAGGTAGGTGATCAATGTTTGTAGGTACCTGAAAAGAAAAATAAATAATTAAAATCATTGCTACATGAAAACTGGCAATGAGGAGCCAAAAAACTGTTACAGCCACTGGAGGAGTCGGAAAATCATCGAGGAATCTGTAGGGAGCATCTTTGGAAAGAAGCTCACCATGTGCACTGCCCAAAACCTTCTGTAACAGTACCAGGAGCACCCTGTGTAGCAAGTACGCTGCAACAACAGATTTGGAGCTGAGGATGTTGTGAAGCACAAGGGACAATAAGCTGAGCTCGGGTTTGCCTTGTTTTGGAGAATAAAGATGCAAGGTAGTGCTAAAAAAATGTGGAACATAAGGACAGACAAGTCCTTCCATAGTGCAAAGTAGTGAGAGTTTTGGTGCCATGGAGCATTTTATGGGAATACAGAGCGATTTGACTGTTTTGTCCAAGTGAACAAAATGCGGGGGAAAACACTTAACCTTCTGAGGTGTTGGTACAGCCGGAAAAAACAGACATGAAAACCTGCAATGAAATAGTGGAAAGTTTGCAGGGAAAATATTTCCGAAACCTTTAGCCATTGCACAAAGGTTTAGGTTTCATAAGCATCACCAATAAGAAGGTTAATTGGTTGCACAGTTTGTAGCTACCCTGAAAAGACTGGCTGAACACTGTGAATTTGGGGATGTGTTAAATGATACTTTCAGAGATAGATTAGATGTGGTTTAAGGAGTGAGGCTATTCAAAAGTGGTTGTTAACCTAAAGCAATCTGACCTTAAAGAAAACTTTGCAAGTTGCTATATCCATGGATTTAGCAGCCAAAGAAAGTCAACAGTTGAGTTTGAGCACAAGAATTGACAAAATGTCGGCCAAAACCTGAACACAGAGACCTGCACTTGCCATAGCAGTGCAGAAACCAGGAACTCAGCAGCAGATTATTGGTGAAAAGGTATCATGTGCAAAAATTATAGCAAAAAGGACCACATTGAACATGTTTGTTGGAAAAAGAAACAAGCTTCAGGCAGAAGTTGCATAAAGCAAGAGCTGAATAAATCAAATGGGAAGCTGAATAAAGGGAAACATGTCCACATGGTACAAAAAGAACATGAGAAGAACAGTCTGGAGGTGAACTGTGATTGAATGTCCTGTCTATTGCTAGTGAAATGAACCAATATTGGGTCATTCCCTTGTTGGATGGACAACCGGCGAAGCTGGAAGTGGACAATGGAGAAGCCATCTTGCTGGTACCAGAAACTGTTTATCAAGAAGAATCCTGACATATTGCTCATAAAGCCTTAAAGATAGTGTTAATAACCTATACCAGAGAAGTAGTTCCACTGAGGGACCTATTGATATAACAGTGCAATCAGTACAATCACTGCAGACTTGCCCTTGTACATAGTCAAATGAAACTATCCGGCCCTAATGGGAAGAACCCAGCTGGAAAAGATCAGATTAAATTGGGCTGAGGTAAATATCATGACGGATTCCAAATCAGTCCGACCCAAAATCTTGCAGAAACATGCCATGGTCTTCAATGGTGAGCTGGGAAGTATGAAGGATATCTCAGTAAAACTGTCCCAGCAAGACACTTAAAAGCTAGGTCAATGCTGTACACAATCAGATCCAAGGTGGAGGCAGAATTGGAATGTCTGGTCAGAATGGGAGTTCTTGAACCCGTTAATGTGACTGATTGGACTACGCCGATCGTACCCGTGATGAATAAAGATGGATCTTAACGCATTTGTGGCAATTTTAAAGTCACTATTATTCCTGTGCTGTGTGCAGAGCAGTACCCTCTACCCTTGGCTCATTCACTGGACAACACTTCAGTAAAACTGACTTCAGTGAAGCATATCTTCAAATGAACACGGATCCACAACAGATTCACAACAGTTCTTGACGATTGTGCCACACAAAGGGCTATTTCAATATAACAGGTTCACTTTTGACAGCACTTCAGTGCCAGAATTGTTCCAAAAGCCAAAAGCAATAATGTGCCGATGGAGAAAGAAGCCCTCGGAATCATATTTGGAACAAAATGGTTCTACCCATTCCCTTATGGAAGGAAATTCGCTTTTTTGATGGACCATCGTCCACTCACAATTTTTGGACTATTACGGAGTCAGTGCAGACTCGATAGGCGAGATTTTATAGCCTCACTCGTCTCGAAAACCATAAAATCCCACCTGAGGTCAACGGACCTTTCCATGGTTCACCTCTCACTCTCTCACGTTCCTGTGGCGGGCGGGATGGTAACATTCCAGCCGATGAGTCAAATGGCCTCTTTCTGCGCTGTAGGAATTCTATGGATTTTATGGTTCTGGAACCAGGTTTGTATAAGATTGATCTCCAGCCAACTTTGTTTCCAGATCTTCAATCTTCAGGATTCGATATTTACCCAACTTGGAAGCCTGATCAACTCTTAACTTGTAGTCCCCAAAAGTGCAGATGGTCTTGTCTGGCTTCAATGCAGGGACAGTGTGCGTTGCCCATTCAGCACGCAGTACTGGTCCCACCCTAAAGGATCGAGTACTTCAGCGTGCCTCTGGGTCCACATAGATTTTCGCCTGCAGGCCGTTTATTTTGTTGAATTCATCCTTGAAGATGTTTTCCTATTTCTTCATCAGTTTGAGCAGTCCTCCTTCCCACACTTGGAAAATCTCGGCCCAATTTAACTTGATTTCCTTAAGCCAATCGTGGTTTGGTTCTTTCACTGGGAGTTGGACAAGCTATTGCCCATAGCTTACAGGTTACAGGCACGGTGCCACAGTGGTTAGCACTGCTGCCTCACAGCGCCAGAGACCCAGGTTCGATTCCCAGCTTGGGTCACTGTCTATGCAGTCTGTACGTTCTCCCCGTGTCTGCGTGGGTTTCCTCCGGGTGCTCTGATTTCCTCCCACAGTCTGAAAGACGTGCTGGTTAGGTACATTGGCCATGCTAAATTCTCCCTCAGTGTCCCCGAACAGGCGCCGGAGTGTGGCAACTATGGGATTTCCACAGTAACTTCATTGTAGTGTTAATGTAAGCCTACTTGTGACACCAATAAATAAGCTTTATAAACTATTAAACAATGAGTGAATATTTGAATCGTTGGTGCTAGACTCTTCCATGTTATATACTGATGACGCGTTGTTTAATTGGCTGCTTGGTGGATTTGGCTTGGCTCTGCACCTATGCATTAAGTGGCCTGTCCTATAACAAAAGAAACTCAGCCTCCTTATCCCGGCAGGATTCAGGGGAGTGGTTACCTCCACATCAGTAACATTCCACTTCACATTTTGCTGATTCACTGCCTCTTATTAACCTTTAATTTGTGGCTGAACTCGTTTCCTGTTTCATAGCTACTTCTTTGGTTTTGGTGTCACAGACACCTACAGACGCTGAAAGATGCCCTCGGAAGAACGGGATATGGCGCTCGACAGTTCCGATGCGCCACAGCGAAAAGCCGCACCGACCTCCTCAGAAGACATAAACGGGACACGGCGGACAGAGTAACCTTCGTCGTCCAGTACTTCCCCGGAGCGGAGAAGCTACGGCATCTCCTCCGGAGCCTTCAGCACGTCATTGATGAAGACGAACATCTCGCCAAGGCCATCCCCACACCCCCACTTATTGCCTTCAAACAACCGCACAACCACCAACAGACCATTGTCCGCAGCAAACTACCCAGCCTTCAGGAGAACAGTGACCACGACACCACACAACCCTGCCACAGCAACGTCTGCAAGACGTGCCGGATCATCGACATGGATGCCATCATCTCATGGGAGAACACCATCTACCAGGTACACGGTACATGTGGCTCGGCCAATGTTGTCTACCTGATACGCTGCAGGAAAGGATGTCCCGAGGCATGGTACATTGGGGAGACCATGCAGACGCTACGACAGCGGATGAACAGACAACGCTCGACAATCACCAGGCAGGAGTGTTCCCTTCCAGTCAGGGAACACTTCAGCGGTCACGGGCATTCAGCCTCCGATCTTCGGGTAAGCATTCTCCGAGGCGGCCTTCAAGACACACGACAATGCAGAATCGTTGAGCAGAAACTGATAGCCAAGTTCCGCACACATGAGGACGGCCTCAACCGGGATCATGTCACACTATCTGGAACCCCCACCATTTGGTCTGGGCTTGCAAATTCTCACTAACTGTCCTGGCTTGAGACAATTCACACCTCTTTAACCTGTGCTTAACCCTCTCTCTACTTGCGCTTTCTGTACCTGTAAAGACTTGATTACCTGTAAAGACTCGCATTCCAACCATTATCTTGCAATTGTGTCTGTGTGTGCCGTGTTTGTGAACCCAACTCTCCACTCACCTGATGACGGAGCAGCACTCTGAAAGCTCGTGATTCCAAAGTCCTGTTGGATTTTAACCTGGTGTTGTGAGACTTCTTACTGTGTCCACCCCAGTCCAATGCCGGCATCTCCACATCAATTAGATTCTATGATTAGATTCCACACGAACTCAGGAGAATTGCCTTGTGCTTCGCCTCCTCCCCTATTTCATTCACTTGTAAGTAATACCCGAAGCACTCTACGTATTGTGTCCATTCCTCCGGGAAGGAGTTAAATGGATCTATCCATCCAGAGAGGGACATCTCGGTAAGTACGCTTATCTTTCTCAACTTCCCTCAACTTCATTGTAAACTGGATACTCACAGTCTGAGGATTGTTTTGATATTCTTTGTCAAATGTAAAGATGTTCATTCACCAGGTTAGGGAAAACACAACTTGTTTATTTACAGGTTAAAACTATACGGAGGCTTCCAGCCCCGTGACTGCAGTCACCTCCTGAGAGGACTCTGGATACAGAAGCCCACGTTTACCAGGGTGATCCCCCACCCTGCTTCCTGATTGGTTCTCCGAGTCATCTGACCCTTACGCTGCAGATTGATCCTTAAAGGGACAATCACCAGAAGAACCTTTTAAAATACCCACTCCTAAAGTGGGTACAAGTGTTAGTGTTAAGGGAGGGTGGCTTAGCCAGGGCTTAATGTGAGGAGGCCATGTAGCTAGCGAATGTAAATGTGACCTTGTGGCTCTTCCTAATTCCTAACATATGGATAGATGTAGCTGGAAAAGACTTGTTTCCATCTGATTTCTGCGTTTGCACCTACATGATCAGAACGTTTGGGGTCCCTGTTGGGAGGTCACTGGGGAGGTCCTGTGGCTGGAAAGGTTTGGGAAACCCAACTGTACATTGTACCATTGGTCAGTGAAAGAACATTGCCAGCAGTTTGTTCCTCTTGCTCATGCCCAGAGACTTCCTATGAGCTTTTACACGGGAACTATCTCACCAACTAACCATCTTCTTCCAGACACCTGGGAGTTGTGTGACAATCCCCTTAATAGATCAGATTGAAGGATCGTTGATGTATCCCAGTCTGAACCAGAGAATCTCTGTTAGAAACTGAATTCAATGTCAGATCATGTACAGGGAGTGATGGAAAGAGAGGGAAAGGAACACTGGATTAAAAGGGATAAGAGAAAGAGGTGTTGAATACACACTTCACTAAAAATCTAGCAATAGTTCAAACCTAAAGGAGTGAGACTCCACACATGTAAAATAAATTAAAAATAAAAGCCAGAATAGCCCTTTTCCCGTAATTATAACTATCCCGCCCTTTAAAAGCAGTCAGACATTTTCTGATGAATTTAGGTACTTTTGATTTGATTTTGAGTCATAGTCAGAGAGGTTTACAGCATGGAAACAGGCCCTTCAGCCCAACTTGTCCATACCGCCCAGTTTTTACCACGAAGCTCGTCCCAATTGCCCACATTTGGCCCATATCCCTCTATACCCATCTTACCCATGTAACTGTCTAAATGCTTTTGTACCCGCCTCCCCTGGCAGCTTGTTCCACACATTCACTACCCTCTGTGTGAAAACATTGCCCCTCTGGACCCTTTTTGTATTTCTCCCTTTTCACCTTAAACCTATGCCCTCTAGTTTTAGACTCCCCTACCTTTGGGAAAAGACATTGACTTTCTAGCTGATCTGTGCCCCTCATTATTTTATAGACCTCTATAAGATCATCCCTAAGCCTCTTATGCTCCAGGGAAAAAAGTCCCAGTCTATCCAACCTCTCCTTATAACTCAGACCATCAAGTCCCGGTAGCATCCCAGTAAATCTTTTCAGCACTCTTTCTAGTTTAATAACATCCTTTCTATAATAGGGTCCAGAACTGTACACAGTATTCCAAGTGTGGCCTTACCAATGTCTTAGAACAAAGAACAATACAGCACAGGAACAGGCCCTTCGGCCCTCCAGGCCCGTGCCGCTCCCTGGTCCAAACTAGACCATTCTTTTGTATCCCTCCATTCCCACTCCGGTCATATGGCTATCTAGATAAGTCTTAAACGTTCCCAGTGTGTCCGCCTCCACCACCATGCCTGGCAGCTCATTCCAGGCCCCCACCACCCTCTGTGTAAAATATGTCCTTCTGATATCTGTGTTAAACCTCCCCCCCTTCACCTTGAACCTATGACCCCTTGTGAACGTCACCACCGACCTGGGGAAAAGCTTCCCACCGTTCACCCTATCTATGCCTTTCATAATTTTATACACCTCTACTAAGTCTCCCCTCATCCTCTGTCTTTCCAGGGAGAACAACCCCAGTTTACCCAATCTCTCCTCATAACTAAGCCCCTCCATACCAGGCAACATCCTGGTAAACCTCTTCTGTACTCTCTCCAAAGCCTCCACGTCCTTCTGGTAGTGTGGCAACCAGAACTGGACGCAGTATTCCAAATGCGGCCGAACCAACGTTCTATACATCTGCAACATCAGACCCCAACTTTTATACTCTATGCCCCGTCCTATAAAGGCAAGCATGCCATATGCCTTCTTCACCACCTTCTTCACCTGTGACGTCACCTTCAAGGATCTGTGGACTTGCACACCCAGGTCCCTCTGCGTATCTGTACCAAGACGCCCCAACTCCTGTATTCAATGTTCTGACCAATGAAATCAAGCATGCCGAATGCCTTCTTCACCACTCTGTCCGCCTGTGACTCCACTTTCAAGGAGCTATGAACATGTACCCCTAGATCTCTTTGTTCTGTAACTCTCCCCAACACCCTACCATTAACTGAGTAAGTCCTGGCCTGGTTCAATCTACCAAAATGCATCATCTCGCATTTGTCTAAATTAAACTCCAAATTTGATGTGATTTGATTTATTATTGTCACACGTATTAGGATGCAGTGAAAAGTATTGGGGGCGATTCTCCCAAAGGCAGCACAGCGGGCTGGGAGACTCAAGCGGAGGCTGTTTAGTGGGCTTTCCGCTGGACGCCACGGCCTCTGCGAGTTTCTGGCCGCCACATTTCCGGCGCCATCAGCTCCGTGCCAGAAATTGAGTCGGAGCTGTGTAAACTATTCAAAATCAAATTTAAGTGTAATTAGCAAGCCCAGGACTGAAATCTCTGGGCTCGCTAGAGTCACTCCACCCGCCCACCGCTCCCCCCCCCCCCCCCGCCCCCCCCCCCCCCCGACCACCCCCACCACCCCGCACTAGGAGTGGTTCACTCCAGCGGGGTTCACAATACCTCCCCACAAGTGGGGAGCTGGCAGTTGGACCCTGCAGGAGTGAAGGGGGGCTATCGAGGCCCCCTCAGGAGGTTGGGGCAAGGGGGGATGGTGCCCCCCGGGCATTGCCAGCTTGGATGTGCATCTGTAAAAGTTAGTGAAAGTTGTAGCAAGTCCATATTGTTGCATGTCTTTGAATGTCAAGTCTCTCAGTTTAAAGTTTATTTATTAGTCAAGAGTAAGGCTTACATTAACACCCGCAATGAAGTTACTGTGGAAATCCCCTGGTCGCCACACTCTGGCGCCTGTTCGGGTACACTGAGGGAGAATTTAGCACGGCCAATGCACCCTAACCAGCACGTCTTTCGGGCTGTGGGAGGAAACTGGAGCATCCGGAGGAAACCCACGCAGACACGGGGAGAAGGTGCAGACTCCACACAGACAGTCACCCTAACCAGGAATTGAACCCGGGTCCCTGGCGCTGTGAGGCAGCAGTGCTAACCACTGTGCTACGGTGCCGTCCCCGTGCAGCCCCCGTGCAGCACATACCAGATCAAGCAGCTTGTGGGGAAATACTCCTCAGGTTGCTAATTCCTGATTTCTGTACGTTTTGGCGCCTCTGTGGTCCCTGCAAGTTGCTGTCCAATTTCCACATAAATAATTATGAGCGCTGTCGCCTCATCATTACACCGACTGCATCATCCAGCCAATTATAAAATAGTGAGGTATTTGACTCCAATTTAAGAGTCTGTGTGTGTGTGTTTGATAATTCTCAGCTCAGGATTATAAAGCTGGAGACTGCTGCTTTAGCGCAGTGTGTGGTTCAAAAGCAGCTAAAATATCATTTGCACTTTGCACCGACTCAATTTTGCTTTCACCATCTGCTCCCAGATAAATGATTCTAAAGGCTGAAATTCCATTCAGTGCGTCTGTTGTATTGCACTGTGGTTAGACCAAGCTGATGGTACTGTGTGTGCTGTTTAGGTCACCAGTGGATTCAGAGACATTGAGGAGGATGTAAAGTGGATTAACTAGGATCTGTGAGGTTATACCCCTCAAAAAAGGATGACCGAGTCTGCTCTCCTTTCTTCTGTAAGAGTTCTGTTAGGGCGGCACAGTGCTTAGCACTGCTGCCTCACAGCGCCAGGGACCCGGGTTCAATTCCGGCCTTGTGCATTGTCTGTGCAGAGTCTGCACGTTCTTCCCGTGTCTGTGTGGGTTTCCTCCGGGTGTTCCAGTTTTCTCCCACAGTCCAAAGATGTGTGGGCGAGGTTGATTAGCCATGATAAATTGACCCTAGTGTCAAGGAGGTTAGCAGGGGAAATGAGGGTTATGGGAATAGAGCCTGGGTAGGATTGTTGACTCGATGGGCCAAATGGCTTCCTTCTGTATTGTAGGGATACTATGATTCTATTCTAAGATTGAGGGTTGATAACTTTTCAAGTTATGAACAGTTTACAGAGGGTGGAGACACAGACTGTTGGATTTACCCTAAGTGTTATCCCAGGTGGGAAAAGTGAAGTGTAGCCTGCCAGCCACCTGGCTGGGTTTTCCCGCCATATTTTCAAACATTCCGGGGAAGAAAGTTAGGTTGCGGGTCCCATGCTGGGAGGGCCAGCTTTGAATGAGCCCACCTCACCAACAACCTCAGCTGCTGCACAATCAGTGTGCCCACCCGCCCACCACCAACACCCCCCCCCCACCACCAACCCCCCCATCCCCACCAACACCCCCCCCCCCCCCCCCCAACTACCAACCCCCCCATCCCCCACCCCCTCATCACAAAAGGATAAAAATAAAAAGGCAAAGTCCTGACAGAACTGTTCCCCTCATGCACACAGGACACCCCCTCCACAGACAAGGGACCTCCCCCCCTGGACACGGGACCCCCAGGAAACCCACTGGCCTCACCCCAAACCTCCCCAATAGAAGCCTATTTAGTTTGTGTGATGAACCATCGTTGGTTCCCACTGGATAGTACTGAGCCAGGGGCTGGCCAGTACTACAAGGATGTACATATGTTACTGTTGAGTTGTGCTATTGTTGCTGTTGGGGTTAGGGTGGGGTTGTTACACCTTTGTACTGTAGTGTTGTGGCACATCCCAGTCGGGCTCCCGTCCTGGGAGAGGTATAAGAGTCCCTGCTCTGGCCGGGACCCCTTCAGTCTGTAAATATTATATTAATATTAACAGTAATCTAAATGGGAAATCCCACTGGTGTAAAAACCGTTTCGGGACTCCTGTTAGACTCTCCAACCTCACCGCCTTCCCCAGCCGCTGAGAATCAAAGAACAAAGAACAAAGAAAATTACAGCACAGGAACAGGCCCTTCGGCCCTCCAAGCCTGCACCGACCATGCTGCCCGACTGAACTAAAACCCCCTACCCTTCCGGGGACCATATCCCTCTGTTCCCATCTTATTCATGTGTTTGTCCAGACACCCCTTAAAACTCACTATTGTATCTGTTTCCACTACCCCCCCCGGCAGCGAGTTCCAGGCACTCTCCACTCTCTATGTAAAAAAAGTACATCTCCCTTATGTACATCTCCTTTAAACCTTGCCCCTCGCACCTTAAACCTGTGCCCCCTAGTAATTGACTCTTCCACCCTGGGAAAAAGCTTCTGACTATCCACTCTGTCCATGCCCCTCATAATCTTGTAGACTTCTATCAGGTCTCCCCTCAACCCCCGTCGCTCCAGTGAGAACAAACCAAGTCTCTCCAACCTTTCCTCATAGCTAATGCCCTCCATACCAGGCAACATCCTGGTAAATCTTTTCTGTACCCTCTCCAAAGCCTCCACATCCTTCTGGTAGTGCGGCAACCAGAATTGAACACTATATTCCAAGTGCGGCCTAACTAAGATTCTATAAATCAGGGTGGAAAATCCAGCCAGTGCTTCCATTTGCAGAGAAGACCAAAACAAGAGCCCATTGTTAAATCAGCAGATTCATTACGGCTCAGAGAAGGCCATTCGGCCTGACACATCTCTATTTGTAGAGCAATCCCAGTCAGCCTCATTCTTCGCTCTACCCCCATATCCCTGCAGCTTTATTTCCTTCGAATGCCCATCAAATTCCCTGAGAAAAGCTTTGATGTTCTCCGCTTCCACCACCCTCGTCGGCAGCGAGTTCCGGATCATTACCACTCCTGGGGCAACTAATTTCTTCCTCACTTTCTCCCTGCAGCCCTTCCCCGCACATGAAAACACTGAGTGGGATGTTAACCTGGTGTTGTTAAACTTCTTACTGGGGATGCCTCCTCCAGTCCTTGTCTTTGGCACTTTGGGTGGTATCCTTCCCTCTGAGCCAGGAGCTCCAGGGTCATGTTCCACCCGAGGATTTGACGGTCGAGGAAGCTGCATTCATAACCCAGCCAAACAGGGTGAGGATTAACCCGCAAATCACACACACCAAAGGCAGCCGGAAAGAGCTATGTGACAAAAGTAAATTGCACCAGCAACATGGATTCTGAGTGGATACAGAATTATTGCGAGGCCTGGATAGAATGTACATGGAGAAGATGTTTCCACTAGTTGGAGAGACTAGAATCTGAGGCATAGCCTCAGAGTAAAGGGACGACCCTTTAGAACCGAGATGAGGAGGAATTTCTTCAGCCGGAGGGTGGTGAATCTGTGGAATTCTTTGCCGCAGAAGGCTTTGGAGGCCAGGTCATTGAGTGTCTTTAAGACAGAGAGAGATAGGTTCTTGATCAATTCGGGGATTGTAGGTTATGGGGAAAAGGTGGGACAATGGGGTTGAGAAACTTATCAGCCATTATTGATTGGTGTAGCAGATTTGATGGGCCGAATGGCCTAATTCTGCTCCTATATTTTATGGTGTTATGGACTGTGACACACACAGTCCATACATCACCAGATAATGCTTGCAGCTTTTCTTTATCTATCTTATCGGTCCTAGCCATGTACACCTCCATCCAATCTCCAATGGTTTAAGAAGAACAACCTCAGCTTCTCCAGTCTAACCTTGTGTTAAAATCCGATCTGCTGAATCTCCTCTGTACCCTCACATCCTTCCTGAAGTGTGCTGACCAGGAGTGGACGCAGTCCTGTACATGTGACCTGAGCAAACCTTTCTAAAGGTTCAGCACAACTTTCCTGCTTCTGTTCTCAACGCCTGTATTCAGGAAGCCCCATATCCCAATGCCTTGCTAATTATTCTCTCAGAGTGCCTGGCCACCTTCAGAGATTGATGCATATGAACCCCCCAGATACTCCCACACCAGCACGTTCTTTAATTCTCTGCTATTTAGTCTGCACTGCCTCTTCAAATTCCCACTCTCAAAATACACCATTAACAATTCTCTGTGAATTTACAGAATCACAGAATTATTATGCTACAAGAGGAGACCATTCGGCCCATCGTGTCTGTACCAGCTCTCCAAAAGAACAACTCCTCTCACACCATTCCCCCACCTTCTCCCCGTAACCCTGCATAATCTTTCTCACTGCGCCAGGAACCCGGGTTCGATTCCCGGCTTGGGTCACTGTCTGTGCGGAGTCTGCACGTTCTCCCCATGTCTGCGGGGGTTTCGTCTGGGTGCTCCGGTTTCCCTCCACAGTCTGAAAGACGTGCTGGTTACGTGCATTGGCCGTGCTAAATTCTCCCTCAGTGTACCTGAACAGGTGCCGGAGTGTGGCGACTGGGGGATTTTCACAGTAACTTCATTGCAGTGTTAATGTAAGCCGACTTGCGACACTAATAAAATAAACTGTTCAGATAACAGTCTAATTCTTTTTGAATGCTTTGATTGAGTCTGCCTCCACCACACTCTCAGACAGACCATTCCAAACCCGAACCATTCACTGCGTGAAAAAGTTCCTCCTTTTTTTTATTCATTAATGGGACGTAGGCGCCACTGGCTGGGCCAACATTTATTGCCCATCCTGGAGGGAAGTTTGGAGTCAACCACATTGAACATAGAACATAGAACAGTACAGCACAGAACAGGCCCTTCGGCCCACGATGTTGTGCCGAGCTTTATCTGAAACCAAGATCAAGCTATCCCACTCCCTATCATCCTGGTGTGCTCCATGTGCCTATCCAATAACCGCTTAAATGTTCCTAAAGTGTCTGACTCCACTATCGCTGCAGGCAGTCCATTCCACACCCCAACCACTCTCTGCGTAAAGAACCTACCTCTGATATCCTTCCTATATCTCCCACCATGAACCCTATAGTTATGCCCCCTTGTAATAGCTCCATCCACCCGAGGGAATAGTCTTTGAACGTTCACTCTATCTATCCCCTTCATCATTTTATAAACCTCTATTAAGTCTCCCCTCAGCCTCCTCTGCTCCAGAGAGAACAGCCCTAGCTCCCTCAACCTTTCCTCATAAGACCTACCCTCCAAACCAGGCAGCATCCTGGTAAATCTCCTCTGCACTCTTTCCAGCGCTTCTATATCCTTCTTATAGTGAGGTGACCAGAACTGCACACAATATTCCAAATGTGGTCTCACCAAGGTCCTGTACAGTTGCAGCATAACCCCACGGCTCTTAAACTCCAACCCCCTGTTAATAAAAGCTATAGGCCTTCTTCACAGCTCTATCCACTTGAGTGGCAACCTTTAGAGATCTGTGGATATGGACCCCAAGATCTCTCTGTTCCTCCACAGTCTTCAGAACCCTACCTTTGACCCTGTAATCCACATTTAAATTAGTCCTACCAAAATGAATCACCTCACATTTATCAGGGTTAAACTCCATTTGCCATTTTTCAGCCCAGCTTTGCATCCTATCTATGTCTCTTTGCAGCCTGCAACAGCCCTCCACCTCATCCACTACTCCACCAATCTTGGTGTCATCAGCAAATTTACTGATCCACCCTTCAGCCCCCTCCTCTAAGTCATTAATAAAAATCACAAAGAGCAGAGGACCAAGCACTGATCCCTGTGGCACTCCACTAGCAACCTGCCTCCAGTCCGAAAATTTTCCATCCACCACCACCCTCTGTCTTCGATCAGACAGCCAGTTACCTATCCAATCGGCCAACTTTCCCTCCATCCCACACCTCCTTACTTTCATCATAAGCCGACCATGGGGGACCTTTCAAACGCCTTACTAAAATCCATGTATATGACATCAACTGCCCTACCTTCATCAACACACTTAGTTACCTCCTCAAAAAATTCAATCAAATTTGTGAGGCACGACTTGCCTTTCACGAATCCGTGCTGACTATCCTGGATTAATCCGCATCTTTCTAAATGGTCGTAAATCCCATCCCTAAGGACCTTTTCCATCAATTTACCAACCACCAAAGTAAGACTAACCAGTCTATAATTACCAGGGTCATTTCTATTCCCTTTCTTAAACAGAGGAACAACATTCGCCACTCTCCAGTCCTCTGGCACCATCCCCGTGGACAGCAAGGAACCAAAGATCAAAGCCAAAGGCTCTGCAATCTCATCCCTTGCCTCCCAAAGAATCCTAGGATACATTTCATCAGGCCCAGGGGACTTATCGACCTTCAGTTTATTCAAAACTGCCAGGACATCCTCCCTCCGAACATCTATTTCCTCCAGCCTATTAGCCTGTAACACCTTCTCTTCCTCAAAAACATGGCCCCTCTCCTTGGTGAACACTGAAGAAAAGTATTCATTCATCACCTCGCCTATCTCTACTGACTCCATACACAAGTTCCCACTACTGTCCTTGACCGGCCCTAACCTCACCCTGGTCATTCTTTTATTCCTCACATAAGAGTAAAAAGCCTTGGGGTTTTCCTTGATCCGACCCGCCAAGGACTTCTCGTGTCCCCTCCTAGCTCTCCTAAGCCCCTTTTTCAGCTCATTCCTTGCTAACTTGTAACCCTCAATCGAGCCATCTGAACCTTGTTTCCTCATCCCTACATAAGCTTCTCTCTTCCTTTTCACAAGACATTCCACCTCTTTCGTGAACCATGGTTCCCTCACTCGGCCATTTCCTCCCTGCCTGACAGGGACATACCTATCAAGGACACCCAGTATTTGTTCCTGGAAAAAGTTCCACATTTCATTAGTGCCTTTCCCTGACAGTTTCTGTTCCCATCTTATGCCCCCTAATTCTTGCCTAATTGCATCATATTTACCTCTCCCCCAATTGTTAACCTTGCCCTGCCGTACGGCCCTATCCCTCTCCATTGCAATAACAAAAGACACCGAATTGTGGTCACTATCCCCAAAGTGCTCTCCCACAACCAAATGTAACACTTGGCCCGGTTCATTTCCCAGTACCAAATCCAATGTGGCCTCACCTCTTGTCGGCCTATCCACATATTGTGTCAGGAAACCCTCCTGCACACACTGCACAAAAACTGCCCCATCCGAACTATTTGACCTACAAAGGTTCCAATCAATATTTGGAAAGTTAAAGTCCCCCATGACAACTACCCTGTAACCCCCACACATATCCATAATCTGCTTAGCAATTTCTTCCTCCACATCTCTATTACTATTTGGGGGCCTCTAGTAAAGTCCTAACCACGTGACCGCTCCTTTCCTATTTCTAACTTCAGCCCATATTACCTCAGTGTGCAGATCCCACTCGAAGTGCCTTTCCGCAGCCGTTAGACTATCCTTGATTAACAATGCCACTCCTCCACCTCTTTTACCAGCTTCCCTACACTTACTGAAACATCTATACCCCTGATGCGCGTTATCACACACGAGGCTTGAGATGCTCAGGAAATAAAGGCTTTTATTTGCTGTCACAATGAAGCTACTGATTATATACACGATCCCAGACTGAGGGGTCCCAGACAGAGCAGAGACCTTTATACCTCTCCCAGGAGGCGGAGCCCGACTGGGATGTACCATAATAACTATAATACAAGGTGTAACAGCCCAACCCTAACCCCAACAGCAACATATATACATACTTGTAGTACTGGCCAGACCCTGGCTCAGTACTATCTAGTGGGAACCAACGATGGTTCACCACATTCACCCCTCCTTTGAAGACAAAGGCCGGCGGGGTACAAAAAAACAGAATAATTTGTCATCAGTCTATAAGTTCAGACGGTCAGGGGGACCGCACCGTCGTTGTGACCTCCTCAATACCGGCGATGACACCGGAGTAGGCACTCGCGGTGGCGTTCTCCCCAAGGCGATGTCCAACTGTTCCTCCACAGTTTCACGGGCCGGTTGACCCTGAGGTGATGGTAATCCATGGAGTTTCGACACGCCCTGAAGTGGCGACCATCCTCTGGACTCAGGCAAGCTGTACACGGGAGTAAAAGGGTTAAGTAATGGTCCCGATGCTGCCCGCGCCGTGTCCGGAGGGGAAACAAGAGTTATGGGGTTTGTAACAGGGGGTATGGGAGCGACAGGGGTTTCTACGTCCCCTGCTGGCGCCAGGTCTCGGATCGAGACTGTGTCCTCTCGCCCGTCAGGGTATGCCACATAGGCATACTGAGGGTTGGCGTGGAGGAGATGGACCTGTTCGACCAACGGGTCAGACTTGCGGGCCCTTACATGTCGCCGCAGGAGGACAGGTCCTGAGTACGTCAACCAAGACGGTAATGAGGTCCCAGAGGAAGACTTCCGAGGGAATGAAAACAGCCTCTCATGGGGAGTAGCGTTGGTTGCCGTACACAGGAGTGAGCGTATGGAATGGAGCGCATCAGGGAGCACCTCTTGCCAACGGGAGACTGGAAGGCTTTTTGACTTCAACGCCAGTAAGACAGCCTTCCAGACTGTAGCATTCTCACGTTCCACCTGTCCGTTACCCCTAGGGTTGTAGCTCGTGGTTCTACTAGAGGCAATCCCGTATGAGAGCAGGTATTGCCTCAAGTCATCGCTCATGAACGACGAGCCCCTGTCGCTGTGAATGTAGCTGGGGTACCCGAACAGGGTAAAAAGATCACGGAATGCCTTGATAACCGTGGCAGCGGATGTATCAGAGCAGGGAATAACAAAAGGGAATCTCGAGTACTCGTCAATGATGTTGAGGAAGTACACATTCCGATCTGTTGAGGGAAGGGGGCCCTTAAAATCGACACTCAGTCTTTCGAAGGGACGAGTGGCCTTGACTAATTGTGCCCGGTCAGGTCGGTAAAAGTGCGGTTTGCATTCCGCGCATACCCGACAGCTTCTTGTTATGGATCTGACATCCTCCACCGAGTAGGGCAGATTGCGGGCTTTTATAAAGTGGTAGAGCCGAGTGACCCCAGGATGGCATAGGTCATTATGGAGAGCCTGCAAACGGTCCTCCTGTATACTGGCGCATGTTCCACGCGAGAGGGCATCCGAGGGCTCATTGAGTTTCCCTGGACGATACATGATGTCATAGTTATAGGTGGAGAGTTCAATTCTCCACCGCAAGATCTTGTCATTCTTGATCTTGCCCCTCAGCGTGTTATGAAACATGAACGCCACGGACCGCTGGTCCGTGATCAGGGTGAACCGTTTTCCCGCCAAGTAATGGCGCCAGTGCCTGACGGCCTCCACAATGGCCTGGGCCTCCTTTTCCACCGCTGAATGTCGAATTTTGGGGCCTTGGAGGGTGCGGGAAAAAAAAGCAATGGGCCTGCCCACCTGGTTAAGTGTGGCGGCCAGGGCGAAATCAGATGCATCGCTCTCCACCTGAAAGGGGATGGACTCATCAACAGCGTGCATCGTAGCTTTCGCGATGTCGGCTTTTAGTTTATCAAAGGCCAATCGGGCCTCTGGTGTTAGGGGAAAAGAAGTGGACTTGATGAGCGGACGGGCTTTGTCCGCGTAATTGGGAACCCACTGCGCATAATAAGAGAAGAAGCCTAAGCATCTTCTCAGTGCTTTTGCACTAGTGGGCAGGGGAAGTTCAAAGAGGGGGTGCATACGGTCTGGATCAGGGCCAATGACCCCGTTTTCCACCACGTATCTGAGGATGGCTAAACGGCGCGTACGAAACACACACTTCTCCCTGTTGTAGGTCAGATTCAGGCGAGATGCAGTGCGTAGGAAATTCAGGAGATTTGTGTCGTGGTCCTGCTGGTCATGGCCGCAGATGGTGACGTTATCCAGGTACGGGAAGGTAGCCCGCAGCCCGTTCTGGTCCACCATTCGGTCCATAGCACGCTGGAAGACCGAGACCCCATTGGTGACACCAAAGAGAACCCTGAGAAAGTGATACAAGCGACCATCCGCCTCAAAAGCCGTGTATTGTCGGTCCTCTGGGCGAATGGGGAGTTGGTGGTAGGCAGACTTTAGGTCTATGGTGGAGAACACCCGGTACTGCGCAATCTGATTGACCATATCAGATATGCGCGGGAGGGGATATGCATCCAGCTGCGTGTATCTATTAATGGTCTGACTATAGTCAATGACCATCCAGGGTTTGTTCCCACTCTTGACCACCACGACCTGCGCTCTCCACGGACTAGCGCTAGGTTGTATGATCCTTTCCTTGAGGAGCCGCTGAACTTCAGATCGAATGAAGATCCGATCCTCAGCGCTGTAACGCCTACTCTTAGTCGCAATGGGCTTGCAGCCTGGCACAAGATTCTGGAACAGGGAGGGTGTGGTCATCTTCAGCATCGAGAGGCTACAGGCGGGGCGCGTTGGGCAATTTGGAGGCTGCTGTTCTCCCACTGCAAGCGAAGGGAGTGGCCCACCGTACTGTAGGGTTACACTCCTCAAGTGGACCATGAAGTTTAGTCCGAGAAGTATTGGCGCGCAAAGGTGCGGCAACACCAGTAGCTTGAAACGCTCGTAAACTGTGCCTTGCACCGTTAAAGTTACCATGCAACTCCCTAGCACGGTGACAGACCGGGACCTTGATGTCATAGAAATTGTCTGTTTGACAGGTTGAATCCGGAGTCCACACCGCTTCACAGCGTCTGGGTGGATAAAACTCTCAGTGCTCCCGCTGTCAAACAGACAATAAATCAAGTGGTCGTTTACCTGAATGTCCATCATAGACTTGTCAAGTCTATGAGGCTTGGCCTGGTCCAGGATGATCGACGCCACCGTTGGTTCATGAGCGCCACTGCAGGCGGCTGAGATTGACGAGGATGACCCCTGCTGGTCGTTCGCGGTCGGTGCCGACCAACATGGCCGCTCCCATAGGTCGCACGTGGGTGATGGCGCCAAACTCAGCGACCCCTGGTGGTCACACCTCTCCGACTCCGTCGACCGTAATGGCGTCGTCCTGGCCTTGCACGTGGACGAAACCCTCGACGATGCTGACGACGAAGAACCGGGCTCCGAGGAATCGCAGGCCGCACTGCTGTTCCGAGAAGCAGATTTAGATCGGCACACTTTCGAATAGTGCCCCTTCTTACCGCAGGCGGAGCACAACACAGCTTTAGCGGGACACCGTTGCCGAGTATGCTTCACTCCCCCACAGAAGTAACACCGCGGGCCGCCCGGAGCTGCTGCCGTCGTCTGGCCCGAGTGTGAGCACGCCATCACGCAGCTTTTCGAACCCGAGGGATGAGGAGGGATCAGCGACTGCTCCTGCCACGTTGTCTCCACGTGGTCTTCAGGATACAATACTAGGCTTTTGGAGGCCGTCTCCAGCATCTCCGCTAGTTCTCTTACCTGGGTAAGGTCAAGATTACCTTTCTCCAGTAGTTTGAGTCGGATGTAAGATGATCCGACCCCCGCCACAAACGCATCTCGGCGAGGTCGCTCATACTCTGCTCTGCCGACACAGCTTTGCAGTTACAGCCCCTGGCTAGCTGTAGGAGCTCGTTCGCATATTCCTCCGTCGTTTCGCCGGACTGCCGTCGTCGAGTGGCTAAGAGGTAACGAGCGTGCATTTCGTTGGGCGGTTTAATATAACGCTTCTTAAGAAGCTCGAGGGCCTTTGTGTAGTCGGTGGCCGCACGGATCGCGAGGTAGACGGTGTCACTTACCCTCGCATGGAGGACCCGGAGTCTGTCATCATCTGTGGTGACCGCTGCGGAGGCTGCCAGGTAGTCCTCAAAACATTTCAACCAGTGGTCGAAGGTGTTAGAGGCGCCCACCGCACGTGGATCCAGTGTAAGGCGTTCAGGCTTCAGTATCTGCTCCATAATCTCTATATCGTTTTTTTTTCCGACGAGAGTTTATTTACAGCAAATAAAATTGATGCGCGTTATCACACACGAGGCTTGAGATGCTCAGGAAATAAAGGCTTTTATTTGCTGTAACAATGAAGCTACTAATTATATACATGATCCCAGACTGAGGGGTCCCAGACAGAGCAGAGACCTTTATACCTCTCCCAAGAGGCGGAGCCCGACTGGGATGTACCACAATAACTATAATACAAGGTGTAACAACCCCACCCTAACCTCAACAGCAACAAGTAGAACAACCCATCCCTAACCCCAACAGCAACATATATACATACTTGTAGTACTGGCCAGACCCTGGCTCAGTACTACCTAGTGGGAACCAACGATGGTTCACCACAACCCCGGAACGTCCAACAACCATTCCTGTCCTTGTTCTACCCACGTCTCTGTAATGGCCACAACATCGCCCCAAGTTCATCTACTTTGTTCCAGATGCTCCTTGCATTGAAGTAGACACACTTCA
The DNA here is from genome assembly GCF_964213995.1 of Mustelus asterias. Classification (NCBI taxonomy): domain Eukaryota; kingdom Metazoa; phylum Chordata; class Chondrichthyes; order Carcharhiniformes; family Triakidae; genus Mustelus; species Mustelus asterias. The sequence continues at coordinate 195,898,579 of NC_135801.1, forward strand.
ACCCACCTTCCTGTCTACCGGTACCCACCCTTGACCTTGATACCTTCCCCAATACCTCACCACCCTCAACACTGACTTCTGGACTACAACTCCTTTTCCCACTCCCCTGACAAATTAGTTTAAACCCCCCTGAAGAGCCATCGCAAATTTCCCTCCGAGGATATTGGTGCCCCTCTGGTTCAGGTGCACCCCGTCCTGTTTGTACAGGTCCCACCTTCCCCAGAATGTGTTCCAATTATCCACGTATCTGAAACCCTCCCTCCTACACCATCCCTGCAACCACATGTTTAACTGCACTCTCTCCCTGTTCCTCAACTCGCTATCACGTGGCACCGGTAACGTACCAGAGATGACCACATATTTTGTCTTGGCTCTCAGCTTCCAGCCCAGCTCCGAAATTCCTGTTTTAAATCCCTGTCCCTTCTCTTACCTATGTCGTTGGTACCAATGTGTACCACGACTTGTGACTGTTTCCCCTCCCCCTTAAGAATCCGGAAGACACGGTCCGAGACGTCACGGACCCTGGCATCCGGTAGGCAACAAACCATCCTCGAGTCTCTTTTGCTGCCACAGAACCTCCTATCTATCCCTCTAACTAACAAGTCCCCAATAACTATTGCCCTCCCGCTCTCCCCCTTACCCTCCCGAGCCACAGAGACGGACACAGTGCTGGAGATCCTCTCACTGCGGCTCACCACTGGTATGTCGTCCCCCTCAACCGTATCCAAAGCGGAATGCTTGTTACTAAGGGGAACGACCACAGGGGATCCCTGCACTGACTGCTTCCTCCCAGCCCCTCTCACCGTCACCCATCTATTTTCATTCCTCGGAGTAACTGTATTCCTGAAGCTTCTGTCTATGGCCACCTCTGCGTCCCTAATGATCCTAAGTTCATCCAACTCCAGCTCCAGTTCCCTAACACGGTTTTGGAGGAACTGCAGATGGGTGCACTTCCCACAGGTGTAATCAGCAGGGACACTGACGTCGTCCCTCACCTCAAACATAGTGCAAGAGGAACATAGCACTGCCTTCACACCCATCCTCTCTAGATACCTTGCCAGTACCAGGTAGAAACAGCAAAAATGACTTAAACTCATCCCTGCCTCGCCCTTTCCCCTGAAGCCCTGTGAGCCAAAGCCCTGACAGCTTTCACTCAGCTTCCCACTCACTCCACTGCCCGCTCCCGACGCTGCCCGCTGTATAGAGTGACTTTTATACTAAAAAACACAATCTCCCAGAATCCCCTGCAGCCTACTCCCACTTCCTCAGAGTTTAAACCCTTGAAAAAAGCCCGCGAAAAAAACGGATTAAATAAATAAATAAATCACAGCACTTTACTCACCCTCAGTACTCCTGCTGAGAATCTCTCCCTCTGTCCTGCACCACTTCGAACAAATGAGTTGCTGTGGTTTTTAGTCACATGTAGGCCAGACCAGGTAAGGACGGCAGATTTCCTTCCCTAAAGGGCATCAGTGAACCGGATGGGTTTTTACAACAATCAACAATAGTTTCATGTCATCAGTAGATTCTTAATTCCAGAATTTTATTGAATACAAATTTCACCATCTGCCGTGGTGGGATTCGAACCCGGATCTTCAGAGCATTCCCCTGGGTCTCTCGATTACTAGCACTATACCACTGCCTTCCCTGATGCAATTTATGTTTCTTTCACGATTTACTTTCAGTCAGTGCCCTCTCGTTCTCGATCCTTTCAGGAACAGTTTCTCCCTCTCCACTCTGTCCAGTCCCTCTTGATTTGGAACATCTCTATTAAATCTCTTCTCATCTTTCTTTTCTCCAAGAAAATCAATCCTAACTTCTCCAAACTTACTTCATAGCAAAGTTCCTCAATCCTGGAACCATTCTAGTGAATCTTTCCTGTATACTCTCTCTCTCTCTCTCGAATACCTTCCTATAGTGCGGCACTCAGAAATATGCACAAGACTCCAGCTGAGGCTGAACTAGTGTCTAATACAAATTCAACATAACCCCCTTGCCCCAATTAATAAAACCCAGAACACTGTGCGTTTTAATGGCCGTGCTCTCAACCTGACTTCTGAACTTCTACACCCAGGCCCCTCTGAATTCCTTTTAGAATTGTCAAGCTTTTCACCTGTTCAGTGTACCAATATAAGCAAGTCACAAAAAAAGACAAATAGTGAATTCAAAAGAAATTTCTTTACCCAGACAGTGGTGAGAATGTGGAACTCACTATCACAAGCACTGATTCAGGTGAAGCGCAGAGACAAGATGCCTGTCACACTCATCCACCAGTCACTCTCTTCCACCTGTCACACTCCTCTGCCTGTCTCACTCCTCTGCCTGTCACACTACTCCACCTGTCACTCTCCTCTGCCTGTCACACTCCTCCACCTGTCACTCTCCTCCACCTGTCACTCTCCTCTGCCTGTCACACTCCTCCACCTGTCACTCTCCTCTGCCTGTCACACTCATCCACCAGTCACTCTCCTCCACCTGTCACACTCTCCTCTGCCTGTCACACTCCTCTGCCTGTCACACTCCTCTGCCTGTCACACTCCTCTGCCTGTCACACTCCTCTGCCTGTCACTCTCCTCCACCTGTCACTCTCCTCTACCTGTCACTCTCCTCTGCCTGTCACACTCATCCACCAGTCACTCTCCTCCACCTGTCACTCTCCTCCACCTGTCACTCTCCTCCACCTGTCACTCTCCTCTACCTGTCACTCTCCTCTGCCTGTCACACTCATCCACCAGTCACTCTCTTCCACCTGTCACTCTCCTCCGCCTGTCACACTCCTCCACCTGTCACTCTCCTCCACCTGTCACACTCCTCTGCCTGTCTCACTCCTCTGCCTGTCACACTCCTCCACCTGTCACTCTCCTCCACCTGTCACACTCCTCCACCTGTCACACTCCTCCACCTGTCACTCTCCTCTGCCTGTCACTCTCCTCCACCTGTCACACTCCTCTGCCTGTCACACTCCTCTGCCTGTCACACTCCTCTGCCTGTCACACTCCTCTGCCTGTCACACTCCTCTGCCTGTCACACTCCTCTGCCTGTCACACTCCTCTGCCTGTCACTCTCCTCTGCCTGTCACACTCCTCCACCTGTCACTCTCCTCTGCCTGTCACTCTCCTCTACCTGTCACTCTCCTCTACCTGTCACACTCCTCCACCTGTCACTCTCCTCTGCCTGTCACTCTCCTCTACCTGTCACACTCCTCCACCTGTCACTCTCCTCTGCCTGTCACACTCCTCCACCTGTCACTCTCCTCTGCCTGTCACTCTCCTCTACCTGTCACACTCCTCCACCTGTCACTCTCCTCTACCTGTCACACTCTCCTCTGCCTGTCACTCTCCTCCACCTGTCACTCTCCTCTGCCTGTCACACTCCTCCACCTGTCACTCTCCTCTGCCTGTCACACTGCTCTGCCTGTCACTCTCCTCTGCCTGTCACACTCCTCCACCTGTCACTCTCCTCTACCTGTCACTCTCCTCTGCCTGTCACTCTCCTCTGCCTGTCACTCTCCTCCACCTGTCACACTCCTCTGCCTGTCACACTCCTCTGCCTGTCACTCTCCTCCACCTGTCACTCTCCTCTGCCTGTCACTCTCCTCCACCTGTCACTCTCCTCTGCCTGTCACACTCCTCCACCTGTCACTCTCCTCTGCCTGTCACACTCCTCTGCCTATCACTCTCCTCTGCCTGTCACTCTCCTCCACCTGTCACTCTCCTCTGCCTGTCACTCTCCTCCACCTGTCACACTCCTCCACCTGTCACTCTCCTCTGCCTGTCACTCTCCTCCACCTGTCACACTCCTCCACCTGTCACACTCCTCCACCTGTCACTCTCCTCTGCCTGTCACTCTCCTCCACCTGTCACACTCCTCCACCTGTCACTCTCCTCTGCCTGTCACTCTCCTCCACCTGTCACACTCCTCCACCTGTCACTCTCCTCTACCTGTCACACTCTCCTCTGCCTGTCACTCTCCTCTGCCTGTCACACTCCTCCACCTGTCACACTCCTCCACCTGTCACTCTCCTCTGCCTGTCACTCTCCTCCACCTGTCACACTCCTCCACCTGTCACACTCCTCCACCTGTCACTCTCCTCCACCTGTCACACTCCTCCACCTGTCACTCTCCTCTGCCTGTCACACTCTCCTCTGCCTGTCACTCTCCTCTGCCTGTCACTCTCCTCTGCCTGTCACTCTCCTCTGCCTGTCACTCTCCTCTACCTGTCACACTCTCCTCTGCCTGTCACTCTCCTCTGCCTGTCACACTCCTCCACCTGTCACTCTCCTCTGCCTGTCACACTCCTCTGCCTGTCACTCTCCTCTGCCTGTCACACTCCTCCACCTGTCACTCTCCTCTGCCTGTCACACTCCTCCACCTGTCACACTCCTCTGCCTGTCACTCTCCTCTACCTGTCACACTCTCCTCTACCTGTCACACACTCCTCTGCCTGTCACACTCCTCTGCCTGTCACACTCCTCTGCCTGTCACACTCCTCTGCCTGTCACACTCCTCTGCCTGTCACTCTCCTCCACCTGTCACACTCCTCCACCTGTCACTCTCCTCTGCCTGTCACACTCCTCTGCCTGTCACTCTCCTCCACCTGTCACACTCCTCCACCTGTCACTCTCCTCTGCCTGTCACTCTCCTCTGCCTGTCACACTCCTCCACCTGTCACTCTCCTCTGCCTGTCACTCTCCTCTGCCTGTCACTCTCCTCTACCTGTCACACTCTCCTCTGCCTGTCACACTCCTCCACCTGTCACTCTCCTCTACCTGTCACACTCTCCTCTGCCTGTCACACTCCTCCACCTGTCACTCTCCTCCACCTGTCACTCTCCTCTGCCTGTCACTCTCCTCTGCCTGTCACACTCCTCTGCCTGTCACTCTCCTCTACCTGTCACTCTCCTCCACCTGTCACACTCCTCCACCTGTCACTCTCCTCTGCCTGTCACTCTCCTCCACCTGTCACACTCCTCTGCCTGTCACTCTCCTCCACCTGTCACACTCCTCCACCTGTCACTCTCCTCTGCCTGTCACTCTCCTCTGCCTGTCACTCTCCTCCACCTGTCACACTCCTCTGCCTGTCACACTCCTCTGCCTGTCACTCTCCTCTGCCTGTCACTCTCCTCCACCTGTCACACTCCTCTGCCTGTCACACTCCTCCACCTGTCACTCTCCTCTACCTGTCACACTCTCCTCTGCCTGTCACACTCCTCCACCTGTCACTCTCCTCCACCTGTCACACTCCTCCACCTGTCACTCTCCTCTGCCTGTCACTCTCCTCTGCCTGTCACACTCCTCTGCCTGTCACTCTCCTCTACCTGTCACTCTCCTCCACCTGTCACACTCCTCCACCTGTCACTCTCCTCTGCCTGTCACTCTCCTCTGCCTGTCACTCTCCTCCACCTGTCACACTCCTCTGCCTGTCACTCTCCTCTGCCTGTCACTCTCCTCCACCTGTCACTCTCCTCTGCCTGTCACTCTCCTCTGCCTGTCACTCTCCTCTGCCTGTCACTCTCCTCTGCCTGTCACTCTCCTCTGCCTGTCACTCTCCTCTACCTGTCACACTCCTCCACCTGTCACTCTCCTCTGCCTGTCACTCTCCTCTGCCTGTCACACTCCTCTGCCTGTCACTCTCCTCTGCCTGTCACACTCCTCTGCCTGTCACTCTCCTCTGCCTGTCACACTCCTCTGCCTGTCACTCTCCTCTACCTGTCACACTCTCCTCTGCCTGTCACACTCCTCCACCTGTCACTCTCCTCTGCCTGTCACTCTCCTCTGCCTGTCACTCTCCTCTGCCTGTCACTCTCCTCTACCTGTCACACTCCTCCACCTGTCACTCTCCTCTGCCTGTCACTCTCCTCTGCCTGTCACACTCCTCTGCCTGTCACTCTCCTCTGCCTGTCACACTCCTCTGCCTGTCACTCTCCTCTGCCTGTCACTCTCCTCTGCCTGTCACTCTCCTCCACCTGTCACTCTCCTCTGCCTGTCACTCTCCTCCACCTGTCACTCTCCTCTGCCTGTCACACTCCTCCACCTGTCACACTCCTCTGCCTGTCACTCTCCTCTACCTGTCACTCTCCTCTGCCTGTCACTGTCCTCTGCCTGTCACTCTCCTCTGCCTGTCACTCTCCTCTGCCTGTCACACTCCTCTGCCTGTCACTCTCCTCTGCCTGTCACACTCCTCTGCCTGTCACTCTCCTCTACCTGTCACACTCTCCTCTGCCTGTCACACTCCTCCACCTGTCACTCTCCTCTGCCTGTCACTCTCCTCTGCCTGTCACTCTCCTCTGCCTGTCACACTCCTCTGCCTGTCACTCTCCTCTACCTGTCACGCTCTCCTCTGCCTGTCACACTCCTCCACCTGTCACTCTCCTCTGCCTGTCACTCTCCTCCACCTGTCACTCTCCTCCACCTGTCACTCTCCTCTGCCTGTCACTCTCCTCCACCTGTCACTCTCCTCTGCCTGTCACTCTCCTCTACCTGTCACACTCTCCTCTGCCTGTCACTCTCCTCTACCTGTCACACTCTCCTCTGCCTGTCACTCTCCTCTGCCTGTCACACTCCTCTGCCTGTCACTCTCCTCTACCTGTCACACTCTCCTCTGCCTGTCACTCTCCTCTGCCTGTCACACTCCTCTGCCTGTCACACTCCTCCACCTGTCACTCTCCTCTGCCTGTCACTCTCCTCTGCCTGTCACACTCTCCTCTACCTGTCACACTCCTCTGCCTGTCACTCTCTCCGCCTTTCACTCTCCTCCACCTGTCACAGTCCTCCGCCTGTCACACTCCTCCACCTGTCACTCTCCTCTGCCTGTCACTCTCCTCTGCCTGTCACACTCCTCTGCCTGTCACATTCCTCCACCTGTCACTCTCCTCTGCCTGTCACTCTCCTCTGCCTGTCACACTCCTCTGCCTGTCACACTCCTCCACCTGTCACTCTCCTCTGCCTGTCACTCTCCTCTGCCTGTCACTCTCCTCTGCCTGTCACTCTCCTCCACCTGCCACACTCCTCCACATGTCGCACTCCTCCACATGTCGCACTCCTCTACCTATCACACCCTCTCACCCATCTTACTCCCTCACCTGCCACATCCCCCGCCTGTCATTCCCCTCCCTCCCTATATACCAATCACCTGTGACCGCTCCCCCCTGCCCCCCCCCCACCCCCCCCACCCCCCCCCCCCCCCCCCCCACCCGCAGCACCCAGCACCCTGACTGCTCATCATAGCCCCTTGGCTGTCAAACACAGCCCCCAGTACAGCCACTGCTTTTCTCTGGGCTGGTCTGGACATGGTGCAGTAAGAAGTCTCACAACACCAGGTTAAAGTCCAACAGGTTTATTAGAAGCACCAGCTTTCGGAGTATCGCTCCTTCTTCAGGTGAGTGAGGACTTGTGTTCACAAACAGGGCAGAAAGACACAAACTCAATTTACAAGATAATGGTTGGAATGCGAGTCTTTACAGGTAATCAAGTCTTATAGGTACAGGCAATGTGAGTGGAGAGAGGGCCAAACACAGGTTAAAGAGATGTGTATTGTCTCCAGCCAGGACATTTAGTGAGATTTTGCAAATCCAGGCAAGTCGTGGGGGTTACAGATAGTGTGACATGAACCCAAGATCCCGGTTGAGGCCCTCCTCGTGTGTGGAACTTGGCTATCAGTGTGACCATGGTGACCAGTCCATTGTTGTTGAACTGGAATTTCAACCTATTCCCCTTTCAATTTTCGAATGAATGAACTAAAGATGATGCCTGCTCCCACTCAATCGCCTCTTCCCCAATACGCCACTGATTTCTCCCTTCTGAGGGGACATATTTGATAATTAGATGACAACTCAGTTGGACAATGGGAACTATTGGGGAAACATTAGTGGCATTGTCAGAGAATGTTCATCAGCTGGTTACCAGCACCCTCTCAAGGCCAACTGCAGGTATTGCAGAACCTGGGTAGAACATAAATACTGTGAACACAGAGGTTATTTTATGCCTTGTAATTTAATTGGAACAAGGTGTAACCAGCTGATCTGTTTTTGGCTACATCAGTTGAGATATTACCTTGACCTCTTGGTGGTGAGCACTTTCACCTCTGTGTGCTTCTGGTCACCTCACTATGGGAAGGATGTGATTGCACTGGAGGGGGTACAGCGGAGATTCTCCAAGATGTTGTCTGGGATGGAGCACTTGAGTCATAAAGAGAGATTGGATAGGCTTGGATTGTTTTCTCTAAAGTAGAGAAGCCTGAGGGGGGACATGATTGAGGTGTATAGGATTATGAGGGGTATGGACAGGGTGAATAGGGAACAGCTGTTCCCCTTGGTTGAGGGGTCATTACAAGGGGGCATAGCTTTAGGGTGAGGGGCAGGAGATTCTGAGGGGATTTGAGAATAAGTTTCTTCACTCAGAGGGTGGTGGGAATCTGGAATGAACTGCCTGGGAAGGTAGTGGAGGCTGGAAACCTTACAACCTTCAAAAAATATTTGGATAAACACTTGAAATATTGTAACATTCAAGGATATGGAGCAAGTGCAGGAAAGTGGGATTAGCGTGATTTAATGGGAGTTATAGTCAGTGCAGCATATGAATCTATGGCCGCGGTTTAACCAGCTTGCACCGCCCAGGCTGAGCAGGCTCGTAAAATCGGGCGAGAGCTGAGAAATCAGGATCGCGCCCGATTTATCGGCTTTCGCGATCTTACCGGCACCGATTTCCGACGTGGTCAGACTCTCGCCCATTTACGGCGAGAGGCTGAATAATTTATTATAATTTATATCAATACTTATTCACATGTCTTTAGCAAACCCGGAACTCAATCGTCTGGGCTTGCTTGCCTTTGCGGCCTTGCCAGGAGAGGTTCTCTCCGACAAGGAAAACATCTGCACCCTTGAAGGGGGAACAGCCATGTTGCCCTCGCTGGTAGAACCAGAGGCCATTGAGGCCCCCCCACCTCGGGGTTAGGGGGGGGGGGGTTGTGGGCAAGTGGTGGGTACCTCTTGGGCACTGCCAGCCTGGCACCTTGGCACTGCCAGCCTGACACCATGACAATGCCCACCAGGCACCTTGGCACTGCCCACCATGGCAGGGCCTGAAGGAATGGGGCCTGGATGATATTTCGATGACATTGTGATGATTTCTATAGATTATTGATGGTGTTTTGGTTACATTGTGATTATTTCTATAGATTGGGGCTGGGACAAGGCTGGCAAAGAAGAAGAGCACTCTGGGGGAGGATGACCTCACTGGGCCTAGAGGTCTGGAGTGCTTATACTTCAATGCAAGGAGCGTAGCAGGTAAGACAGACGAACTTAGGGCCTTAATGCTCACGAGGAATTTGGATGTGGTTGCGGTGACAGAGACTTGGTTGAAAGAGGGACAGGACTGGCAGCTGAATATTCCGGGGTACAAGTGTTTTAGGCGAGACAGAGGAGGGGCCAAAAGAGGTGGGGCAGTAGCAGTATTAGTTGGAGAGCATATTATAGCGGTGCAGAGGGAGAACAATTCAGAGGGGTCGTGTAACGAGTCACTCTGGGTGGAGCTTAGAAACAGGAAGGGCGCAGTCACTATGTTGGGGGTATACTACAGGCCCCCCAACAGCCCAAGGGAAGTGGAAGAACGGATATGTCAGGAGATACTGGATAGGTGCAGGAAAAATAGGGTTGTTGTAGTGGGAGACTTCAATTTCCCTGGTATAGACTGGAAATCGCTGAGAGCTGGGACTCTGAATGGGGAGGAATTTGTAAAATGCGTACAGGAGGGTTCTTTGGAACAATGTGTAGACAGCCCAACTAGAGAGGGGGCTATACTGGACCTGGTACTGGGGAATGAGCCCGGTCAGGTCTTCAAAGTTTCGGTAGGGGAACATGTGGCAAATAGTGACCACAATTCTGTTAGCTTTAGGATAGTGATGGAAAAGGATGAGTGGTGTCCCAAGGGTAAGGTGTTGGATTGGGGGAAGGCTAACTTTAGTGGGATTAGGCAGAAATTGGCAGCTGTTGATTGGGAGAGGCTGTTTGAGGGTAAAGCCACATCTGGCATGTGGGAGTCTTTTAAGGAACAGTTGTTAAGGCTGCAGGACAGGCATGTGCCTGTAAAAAAGAAGGATAGGAAGGGTAGGATTCGAGAACCGTGGATAACCAGGGAAATTGAGGGACTGGTCACAAAGAAAAGAGAGGCGTATGTTAGGTCCAAGCAGCTAAAAACGGAGGGAGCTCTGGAGGAGTACAAAGAAAGTAGGAAAGAACTCAAACGGGGAATTAGAAGGGCAAAAAGGGTCACGAAATGTCCTTGGCAGACAGGATTAAGGAGAATCACAAGGCATTTTATTCATACGTTAGGAACAAAAGGGTTGTCAGGGAAAAAATCGGACCTCTCAGGGACAAAAGTGGGGAATTATGCTTGGATCCCAAAGAAGTAGGGGAGATCCTAAATGAATACTTTGTGTCGGTATTCACAAAGGAGAGGGATGTGTTGACTGGGAGTGTCTCGGAGGGGAGTGTTGAACCGTTGGAGAAAATCTCCATTACAAGGGAGGAAGTATTAGGTTTGTTAGAGAATATAAATCATAGAATCATAGAATCATAGAAACCCTACAGTGCAGAAGGAGGCCATTCGGCCCATCGAGTCTGCACCGACCACAATCCCACCCAGGCCCTACCCCCACATCTTTACCCGCTAATCCCGCTAAAGACTGACAAAGCCCCAGGGCCTGATGGAATCTATCCAAGGCTGCTCGGGGAGACGAGAGATGAAATCGCTGAGCCTCTGACGCAAATCTTCGTCTCGTCACTGGACGCAGGTGAGGTCCCAGAGGATTGGAGGATAGCTAATGTGGTCCCGTTATTTAAGAAGGGTAGGAATGATAACCCGGGTAATTATAGGCCGGTGAGCTTGACGTCCGTGGTGGGGAAGTTATTGGAGAAGATTCTTAGAGATAGGATGTACACGCATTTAGAAAGGAATAAACTCATTAACGATAGTCAGCATGGTTTTGTGGGAGGGAGGTCATGCCTCACTAACCTGGTGGAGTTTTTTGAAGAAGTGACCAGAATGGTTGACGAGGGAAGGGCCGTGGATGTCGTCTATATGGACTTTAGTAAAGCGTTTGACAAAGTCCCTCATGGTAGGCTGGTGAAAAGGTTGGATCTCATGGGATAAAGGGGGAGGTGGCTAGATGGGTGGAGAACTGGCTTGGTCACAGAAGACAGAGGGTAGTAGTGAAAGGGTCTTTTTCCAGCTGGAGGCCTGTGACTAGTGGTGTACCGCAGGGCTCTGTATTGGGACCTCTGCTGTTTGTGATTTATATAAACGATCTGGAAGAAGGTGTAACTGGGGTGATCAGTAAGTTTGCGGACGACACAAAATTGGCAGGACTTGCAGATAGTGAGGAGCATTGTCAGAAGCTACAGAAGGATATAGATAGGCTGGAAATTTGGGCAAAGAAATGGCAGATGGAGTTCAATCCTGATGAATGCGAAGTGATGCATTTTGGTAGAAATAATATAGGGAGGAGCTATACGATAAATGGCAGAACCATAAAGGGTGTCGATACGCAGAGGGACCTGGGTGTGCAAGTCCACAGATCCTTGAAGGTGATGTCACAGGTGGAGAAGGTGGTGAAGAAGGCATATTGCATGCTTGCCTTTATAGGACGGGGCATAGCGTATAAACGTTGGGGTCTGATGTTGCAGTTGTATAGAACATTGGTTCGGCCGCATTTGGAATACTGCGCCCAGTTCTGGTTGCCACACTACCAGAAGGACGTGGTGGCTTTGGAGAGAGTACAGAGAAGGTTTACCAGGATGTTGCCTGGTATGGAGGGGCTTAATTATGAGGAGAGATTGGGTAAATTGGGGTTGTTCTCCCTGGAAAGACGGAGGATGAGGGGAGACTTAATAGAGGTGTATAAAATTATGAATGGCATGGATAGGGTGAACGGTGGAAAGCTTTTCCCCAGGTTGGTGGTGACGTTCACGAGGGGTCATAGGTTCAAGGTGAAGCGGGGGAGGTTTAACACGGATATCAGGAGGACATATTTTACACAAAGGGTGGTGAGGGCCTGGAATGCGCTGCCAGGCAAGGTGGTGAAGGCGGACACACTGGGAACATTTAAGACTTATCTAGATAGCCATATGAACGGAGTGGGAATGGAGGGATACAAAAGAATGGTCTAGTTTGGACCAGGGAGCGGCACGGGCTTAGAGGGCCGAAGGGCCTGTTCCTGTGCTGTATTTGGTTCTTTGTTCTTTATTATTGATGGTGTTTTGATGACATTGTGAATATTTCTATAGATTATTGATGGTGTTTTGATGACATTGTGAATATTTCTATAGATTATTGATGGTGTTTTGATGACATTGTGAATATTTCTATAGATTATTGATGGTGTTTTGGTTCCATTGTGAATATTTCTATAGATTATTGATGGTGTTTTGGTTACATTGTGATTATTTCTATAGATTATTGATGGTGTTTTGGTTACATTTTGAATGTTTCTATAGATTATTGATGGTGTTTTGGTTACATTTTGATTATTTCTATAGATTATTGATGGTGTTTTGGTTACATTTTGATTATTTCTATAGATTATTGATGGTGTTTTGGTTACATTGTGAATATTTCTATAGATTATTGATTGTGTTTTGGTTACATTGTGAATATTTCTATCGATTAGTGATGGTGTTTTGGTTACATTGTGAATATTTCTATAGATTATTGATGGTGTTTTGAGGACATTGTGAATATTCCTATAGATTATTGATGGTGTTTTGGTTACATTGTAAATATTCCTATAGATAATTGATGGTGTTTTGGTTACATTGTGATTATTTCTATAGATTATTGATGGTGTTTTGGTTACATTTTGATTATTTCTATAGATTATTGATGGTGTTTTGGTGACATTGTGAATATTTCTATAGATTATTGATGGTGTTTTGGTTACATTGTGATTATTTCTATAGATTATTGATGGTGTTTTGGTTACCTTGTGAATATTTCTACAGATTATTGATGGTGTTTTGGTTACATTGTAAATATTCCTATAGATTATTGATGGTGTTTTGGTTACATTGTGAATATTTCTATAGATTATTGATGGTGTTTTGGTTACATTGTGATTATTTCTATCGATTATTGATGGTGTTTTGGTTACATTGTGAATATTTCTATAGATTATTGATTGTGTTTTGGTTACATTGTGAATATTTCTATCGATTATTGATTGTGTTTTGGTTACATTGTGATTATTTCTATCGATTATTGATTGTGTTTTGGTTACATTGTGATTATTTCTATCGATTATTGATTGTGTTTTGGTTACATTGTGATTATTTCTATCGATTATTGATTGTGTTTTGGTTACATTGTGATTATTCCTATAGATTATTGATGGTGTTTTGGTTACATTGTGATTATTCCTATAGATTATTGATGGTGTTTTGGTTACATTGTGAATATTTCTATAGATTATTGATTGTGTTTTGGTTACATTGTGAATATTTCTATCGATTATTGATTGTGTTTTGGTTACATTGTGATTATTTCTATAGATTATTGATGGTATTTTGGTTACATTGTCAATATTTCTATAGATTATTGATGGTATTTTGGTTACATTGTCAATATTTCTATCGATTATTGATGGTGTTTTGGTGACATTGTGAATATTTCTATAGATTATTGATGGTGTTTTGGTTACATTGTGAATATTTCTATCGATTATTGATGATGTTTTGGTGACATTGTGAATATTTCTATAGATTATTAATGGTGTTTTGGTTACATTGTGATTATTTCTATAGATTATTGATGGTATTTTGGTTACATTGTCAATATTTCTATCGATTATTGATGGTGTTTTGGTGACATTGTGAATATTTCTATAGATTATTGATGGTGTTTTGGTTACATTGTGAATATTTCTATCGATTATTGATGGTGTTTTGGTGACATTGTGAATATTTCTATAGATTATTGATGGTGTTTTGGTTACATTGTGATTATTCCTATATATTATTGATGGTGTTTTGGTGACATTGTGAATATTTCTATAGATTATTGATGGTGTTTTGGTTACATTGTGAATATTTCTATAGATTATTGATGGTATTTTGGTTACATTGTGAACATTTCTATCGATTATTGATGGTGTTTTGGTGACATTGTGAATATTTCTATAGACTATTGATGGTGTTTTGGTTACATTGTGATTATTCCTATATATTATTGATGGTGTTTTGGTGACATTGTGAATATTTCTATAGATTATTGATGGTGTTTTGGTTACATTGTGAATATTTCTATCGATTATTGATGGTGTTTTGGTTACATTGTGATTATTCCTATATATTATTGATGGTGTTTTGGTGACATTGTGAATATTTCTATAGATTATTGATGGTGTTTTGGTTACATTGTGATTATTCCTATATATTATTGTTGGTGTTTTGGTTACATTGTGAATATTCCTATATATTTTTGATGATGTTTTGGTTAGATTGTGAATATTTCTATATATTATTGTTGGTGTTTTGGTTACATTGTGAATATTCCTATATATTTTTGATGGTGTTTTGGTTAGATTGTGAATATTTCTATATATTATTGTTGGTGTTTTGGTTACATTGTGAATATTCCTATATATTTTTGATGGTGTTTTGGTTACATTGTGAATATTTCTATCGATTATTGATTGTGTTTTGGTTACATTGTGAATATTTCTATAGATTATTGATTGTGTTTTGGTTACATTGTGATTATTTCTATCGATTATTGATTGTGTTTTGGTTACATTGTGATTATTCCTATCGATTATTGATTGTGTTTTGGTTACATTGTGATTATTTCTATAGATTATTGATGGTGTTTTGGTTACATTGTGATTATTCCTATAGATTATTGATGGTGTTTTGGTTACATTGTGAATATTTCTATAGATTATTGATTGTGTTTTGGTTACATTGTGATTATTTCTATCGATTATTGATTGTGTTTTGGTTACATTGTGATTATTCCTATCGATTATTGATTGTGTTTTGGTTACATTGTGATTATTTCTATAAATTATTGATGGTGTTTTGGTTACATTGTGATTATTCCTATAGATTATTGATGGTGTTTTGGTTACATTGTGATTATTTCTATAGATTATTGATTATAATTGGATTTTACTTTGATTTTTGCTCCATTCCAGGGCATTGAGTTGTCTCTGTTCTGATTGGCTGCGCCTGGCGGGGGGTCAGGGGTCAGAGGTGAGAGGAGAGGAAGATGGCGGCTCCCATGTGCGAGCTCTTCTCGCTGTGTCGGGACGCCGGCGCCGCCGCCTCCCGGGTGGAGGTTCGCTTCATCAGCAACCTGAAGGTGAGAGGCTGCCGGGTCCGGGGCCTGGAGGGGACAGAGTCAGCAATGACCGCCCGGCGGAGCCCTGCTCCCGGGAACCAGCTCACTGCCAGGCTGGGGAGGAGCTGTCAGGACATGGGGAGAGAGAGCAGGGAGCGGGGGGGGCGGGGGGGGGGATTGAGGGAGGGAGGAGGGGGGGATTGAGGGAGGGAGGAGGGGGGGATTGAGGGAGGGAGGAGGGGGGGATTGAGGGAGGAGGAGGGGGGGATTGAGGGAGGGAGGAGGGGGGGATTGAGGGAGGGAGGGAGGGGGATTGAGGGAGGGAGGGGGGGGGATTGAGGGAGGGAGGAGGGGGGGATTGAGGGAGGGAGGAGGGGGGGATTGAGGGAGGGAGGAGGGGGATTGAGGGAGGGCGGAGGGGGGATGAGGGAGGGAGGAGGGGGGATTGAGGGAGGGAGGAGGGGG